>NW_006199369.1:527187-528633 GCF_000334495.1 Tupaia belangeri chinensis
TTATTATTATTATTATTATTATTATTTTAATTTGACCAGAGAGCGACTGAGAGAGAAAGGGAAGGTGAGAAAGCAAGTCACCAGGTCTAGGACTTGAACTGAGGTTGGACATATGAAAGTTCAGTGCCTTAACTACTATACCACCTGCTGGCTCCACCTTCACTATTTTCTTCCTTCTAGAGATCACCTTCATGGTTTGGCTCATTGCTTCTTCCTTCTTTTTCAGAGCTAGCAATTGCTACAAAGTCTCTTTCATGTCCTATCATTCTGGCACTGAGTTTTTTGCCTCCTGCCTACATTTATAAGAACCCCATGATCACACTGGGCCCATCAGATGGTCCAGGATGATCTCCTATCTCAAGGTCTGCCAATCAACAGCCTTCATTACATCTGCAGCCTCAAATCTCACTTGCCTTGCAACAAAATTTATTCCTAGCTTTGAGAGGTGGGCATCTTTGGAGGATCATTTCTCTGTCTCCCAACCAATCAAAGACCCTTTGCTATCAGGCATCAGCCTGTGTCCCCATGTCCTCCCCAAATCCCGTCTCATTCCAACCCTGCCATACTACAGTCCTGGTCAAGCCTCACTACATGCTGCCCCTGGCCTGCATAGTCCTGCTCCCCCTTTCTCCACTCCCAAACTTAGAAAATAATTCCTTAACTTCATTCATCTGTGGAACCCACATGAGCACACTCCAGCCTGCACCTTCCACTTCTTAAGCATTTTGTGATAGGGCATGTCCACCTGTCCTAGACCATGAGCCAGGCTTTATCTTAAATGACACATGGAATTGTTCACTATTTTGTTTTTAATTAAAGAAAAAACATGAAGAGATCCTGTGGCTTTGATGGTGACAGTGAATTTTTAAATCCGGGTCTTAATGAAACTACAAAGTGAACAGATAGTGCTTTCATGATGTCTGATTGTTGCCATTGTCTTAGTCTAATTCAGGCTTACAAAGAATAGACACACATTTTTCACAGTTCTAGAGGCTGGAAGTCCAAGATCAAAATTCCAGCTTATTTGATGTTTGGTGAGGGGCCCATTTTCTGGTTTATAGATGGTGCCATCTCACTGTGTCCTTAGGGACCTTTAAAAAGGCAGGAATCTCATTATGAAGGTGCCACCCTCATGACCTAATTACCTCCCAAGGGCCCCACTTCTCAATACCATCACCTTGGAGGGAGGATTTCAATATATGAACTCTAGGGGACTCAAGCATTCACACCTCAGAAGCCATCAGTAGAATTTCTGAAAGATGACACCACAGTCAGTGTAAACCTATATTGTAGGGGATTGTGATCCATTTTAATACAAATATAAGTTTGTAGAGAGCAGGCTTAGAGAAACTATATGAAAGCTAATGCATAAAATAAAGATTTTGGGGGAACCAGCAGTTAGCGTAATGGCTATGTCACTGGACTCCCACGTAGTCGACCGCAGTT
>NW_006199369.1:530447-583571 GCF_000334495.1 Tupaia belangeri chinensis
CCAGGCCGTTCCCGTCGCGCGGCTGCGCTGGGGGGCGGGAGCCCCCGGCCGCCGATTTCATCCATTTTTGATAATTAGAAAAGAAAACCTTGGCAAAGCAATTTTGTTAGTCCGGAGTATCGGGTAAATTGGACTGGCTCGTATTTGCTTGTGGCCTGAGAATGAAGCTGAGTAATACTTTATTACATCCCTGTTCCTGATCTGGAGAGACAGTTGTTTCCATTGTTGGTGGACAGTCCTGAAAAATAGAACCAATTTCCTTAACTATAAGTGTCCCCCCTCAAGTTAAATTGCATAGACATTGTAAGTGACACTTTACCACCAGTTCCTTCTTTTTTATATGATATTTGTTATTTACATTTAATCCCTGAACATCTTTAAAGTATATGGCATGGTTTTTTCCCATAGTGAGTACAGTGAGTACAGTATGTATCAGTCAAGACAAAGACATTACCATATACATTATCATCAGCAAATAACTTTTCATTTTTGTGTCAATTGAATGTATTGTTCATTTTTTCCCTGTTCCCCTCTCTCCCTCCCCCTATTACTACCCACTATTAACCACCCCCTACTATCTCTAGTATCCACAGTTGCCCTCCCTGCTAGTATACCTTCCGATCTTTGTATGCCCCACTCACTATTCACCTGTTACTTTTTTGCAAGCAAATGTAAGAGCTTTTACTTTGGTCAGATTGTGGTATTATTTTCAGAAGAGAAACAGTCTAGAGAAAATGACTTCTTTTTTTATTTTTTATATTGTTGCCAGATTCCCATGGACAGCTCATTAGAGAGGATGGTGTGTTCAATCTTGTCCAGCACATCAGAAGACAAAGCTGAGAGAGAGAGCCCCCATGGCACCTGTCACTCTAGGTGGTCAGAGGTCAAAGACTATCTCGTGCACACCATCAGCTGGTGGCGAGTCTACAAACAGGTGCTGCCCACACCCACATACTTGGTCCATGAGCCTGCCACTTTGAAATGGTCCAAACAGATTTCTTATCCTCAGAGAAGGGGAGGAGAGGATTCTGTGTCTTTGCTAGGGAAAAGCCTGAAGCATTCCAAACCCTGGCCCTGTGTACACCTGTTCCCATGTGTATCCACCAGTTTCAACAGTAGTGCTACCAAGAGTCCTTCCAGGCCTAATCACCCTCCAATGACTGAGAGTCCCCTGACCTGGCTGCTGTCACTGGCTATGTTGACCTTAAGCCTTTGCTGCCAGCATTCATATTCCTAGTCCTTTGCTTCCACTCTGGTTTTGACGAGAGCACAGTGCACAGTGACTGTAATTTAGAGGTGAACAGTGAGAAAGGAGGTGGTGGTCTGGTCTGTTTTCACAGACCACGTTCTGTAGGGCAGAATCTCAGAGTTTGTGGTTCTTATGGCCTTGAACCTGATAGGGGCCAGGTCTGTTCACAGCTTTGTGTTCCTTGGGGAAATTTTGGAGGCACGTGGGGCAGGACACCCCCCACACCCCCACCCCATGGGATCACTTCCCATTTGCTTTATTGGGTGTCATATCCCCCAGCCAGTGTTTTTCCTTAAAGAGCACACCTGCTTAGCCTCCCTGTGACATATGCTACTGATAAAGGTCAAAGCTTTAAAAAGTGGATAAAACATTATTTAAAAAAAATAGGTATTGTTGTCCATATGCTGACACTAAACTGACACTAAAATGATCAAGGAAAAGTGCTAGAATGAGCAGCACCAAAGTGGTCAGATGGACACCTTTGCTTTGTGTATTGTCTGAGTAACTGAACCTGTGGTTAATGTAGGCTTAGTGAGCACACACGAATGTTGCCAACAACTTCTCTGCATCATATGGTTTAGGCGTAACAGACCTATTTTAGGGCCAGCAAATTGGCATGGAGGTTAAGGTGGCTGGATCCCACATGCCTGATTGCATGGTTGGAATCCCAGACCTGGAGGCTTAAAAAAATTCCAAGAGGAGAAGGGATTGCAGCATGATTTCTCTCTCTCTCTCTCTGTGCTTCTCTCTGGTGAGCATACACACCCTATAGCAAAAACAAAATAAACAAGATCTATTTTGGTTTAATGTTGACAATTGCTGTTGTTGGTGTCACCCTAAGGCCATGTCATCGAATTGTATTTAATAACTATGTTAACTTTATATATATATATATATATATATGGGAGGTTTTTTTTTTTCCCTTAGGGCACGTGCTCTTGCTGGAGAGAGAGAGACAGAGACAGTGAGAGGGAAAGTCAGAAATCACCCCCCCAGGAGAATGGTCAGCTGGAAAGCCATATTCCCATCTCCTCCATTCTCCTCCTAAGACCTTGGGCACACATGCACACGTGCCTGGCATGATTTTTCAAGCCACTGGTTCCGGAACTCAAACTGCCATTGGCCATGTGAGAATCCAGCGACATAACTGCTGTGCCATATGCTGGCCCCTATGGTGTATATTTCAAAGTGTATGAATATATTTATACTAGCCTGAATATGTCAGTTTAGTTTTTATGTTAAATACATTTAGAAATTTATGTTTTTCCCTTCTCTTTTTTTCTTCTCTTTGGGGAAAGGAAGGAAGCAAATAGTCAACTAAAATGTTGGTACATCCACTGTTGCAATTTGTCATTTTAAATTTCTGAGTAGAAAGTAAGTCGTCATGAAGTCATTAATAGACATGTCCATTTGCCACAGCAACATAAAAAATTGGCTCTACGTCACCTGGAGTAGCCTGTTTCTGAACTAAAGACTATTATTTCTACCTTGAGAACCTTAATAACAGTACTTTTGTTTGGAAATCGGCAGGTGTTCGATCAATGGCGACAGGCTGGGCTGCTTCAGGAGACACTGATGGCTGCAGCCCAGAGTGTGGAGGCGCTCAGGGATCAGTTTGAAGAATATACCACGCCATGGAAGGTGGCAGGGACTCTGCACTTGGGGCTGCTCCTCCTAAATGACAGCTTGGCAGCAGGTGGCCCCACGGACAACCACATATCCCCCATGCTGTAAGGCATACATCCCTGCTTTATTACTGATTAGATTAGAAAACACTGAATTGTTTAAAGAATTATTTAATTTAATTTTATTCATCATTATTACTATTACTTTAATTTGACCAGAGAGAGATAGTGACAGAGGGAGAGAGAAAGTGAGAAAGTAAGCCTTCAGGTCCAGGACTAGAACCATGGTTGGCCACACACTTAACCACTATGCCACCTGCTGGTCCCAGATAACACTGAATTGTAAGAATGCATGATGGGTGGCCGGCCCAGTAGCCTAGTGGTTAAAGGAGCTAGATCCTGCATGGTTGATGTGTGTGTGTATGTGGGTGCTCCAAATCCTGACAGAATGGAGACATGGAAGAGAAGGGATTGCGGTGTGACCAAGCCCCCTGGGGGCACGTTCTCCTTGTTCCTCTCTCTGGCATGTATACACACCCTGTGACAATAAAAAGAAAAAAAGAAAGCATGATGGGGCTGACTCCGTAGCACAGTGGTAATGTGCTTATGCAAGCGAAGCCAGATCCATGTGGAGAATGCAATTCAGATTCCAACCTGTTTAGTGTGAAACAGGCTGGTGCATGCAATAGTGACTGAGGGATAATGGATTGAAGGACAGGAAAAGGATATCTCAGTAGAATCAGACCCTGTGGAGAGTTCCCTCTCTCTCTTTCTCTCTCTGGTGTGTGCACAATATGCTCTATCATGAATTAAAACAAAATTAAAGGGCCAGTCCATGCAGTGGTTAAGTCCTGGACACTGGGAGCCAGATTGTACATGGCTAGCCTTGGTTCGAAACCCACTCTGGTGGCTTAGAAAACACTCCAGATGCATGTGCATGTGTGCCCATAGTCCTGGAGAATTGGAGGAAAAAGGATTGGAGTGTGACTACACCCCATTGGAGGATGGCTGGCTGGCTTTCTTTCTTTCTTTCTTTCTTTCTTTCTTTCTTTCTTTCTTTCTTTATCTCTCTTTCTCTTTCTCTTTCTCTTTCTCTTTCTCTTTCTCTTTCTCTTTCTCCCTAGTAAGTGTATTTATCCTCTGGCAATGAATTAAAACAAAATTAAAGGGCCAGTCCATGCAGTGGTTAAGTCCTGGACACTGGGAGCCAGATTGTACATGGCTAGCCTTGGTTCGAAACCCACTCTGGTGGCTTAGAAAACACTCCAGATGCATGTGCATGTGTGCCCATAGTCCTGGAGAATTGGAGGAAAAAGGATTGGAGTGTGACTACACCCCATTGGAGGATGGCTGGCTGGCTTTCTTTCTTTCTTTCTTTCTTTCTTTCTTTCTTTCTTTCTTTCTTTATCTCTCTTTCTCTTTCTCTTTCTCTTTCTCTTTCTCTTTCTCTTTCTCCCTAGTAAGTGTATTTATCCTCTGGCAACTAAAACAAGAAAAAGAAAAGAAAAGAAAAACAAAACCTAAGAAAATTTTAAATAAAAAGAATATACAATAATTGTATTAGAAAGAAATTCTGTAAAATGACACTGGATGATGGATTCCTAGTTAGCAAATTAGAAATCCTAGGCTTGAATTGTGGCCCATCACAGGCTAGAGGTCTCTACAGAGGTCTGGGTGCCCATTAGATGCTGAAAACAGTCCAATGGGGGAAGATATTTGAGAGGTTTTTAGCTGCCTGGATTTTGGTCTTCTATCTGGCATTTGTTCTAAAGTAAACAAATATATTTAGAGATTCTTTCATGTGAAGAACTACCTGTTTTCATATTGTTTAAAAAATTGTGTATAGTTGAGGTATTTAAAGTCTAGAAATATTGTAGAAGTGAGGCAAGGTGGACTTTGTGGTTTCTTTTTAAAATAGCAAAAGAATATTCACCAAAGTGGTCAATTCTGGTACAGAATTCTTCCTCAGAAGGTGTGGCACTTTGTAGAAAGCTCAATCTTATTACCCTCAGGAAACCAAGACTCTCCTTGAAGAGATCAAGAGGGTTCTCCATATTATATCAAGAGGGAAATACAGACTCTTGCTCCCCCTGTACTGTGAAGATGGTGTTGTGATGTCAATATTACACGGGGCTGTGCTTTTATGATTACACAATAGCTACTCCTTCCATTTCCAGCTCTCCCACGTCTCCTGGAACCCCATTAGGAAACAGGATCTTGCTTTTGAAAGTCCTATTTCCTAACATTTACTTAAGAGGTGGCCCAGGGAGTGGGGCAGCCATGTGGTTCCCCACCAGGGCCCTAAAAGCTACAGGAAGGTAGAGACAGGGACCAGCAGGGATGCTTGGAAATGGTGAGCTAGACACAGGGCAGGGACAGGACATTGCATTGGGGTGTTTTGGCAACTTTTCTGCTGGTTGGCTTGGGAAACATAATGTGTCTATTACTTAATGTACATTAATAGAGACACTGCATTGCCATCTTAATTATCCTGTGTATCTCAAATGCTCCGTGGTGCTTTAACCAGGGTCCTACTTGCTTTCTGCTAGACCAAGAGAAGGAAGCCCTGGGAGGTCCTACCTGGCCTGTATGTTGCACATGGATGTGGAAAACTCAGGCTATAGCCCCCTCAGAGTCCCAGGCTTGGGCATCCTCCCTCAAACACAATGTCTACACATGCAGTGGCAGGACCAGAAGCCCTAGCACTGGCCTTGCCATCCATTTGCCTTAGGAGCCTCCATTTCTATCTGAACACTGTTTTTGTCAGGGGTGACACAGAACTGCCACCTGTTGCTGTCTGGGTGACAGAAACTCCACTACCTGTGCAGGTCTGGTCCCTGTGTTGGCTTCTTGGGCTTTGGCTCCTGTCTGGTAATGGCATTGCTAAGTGATCTCCAAGGCCTCTGCTGGTCTTCGACCCCTTGCCTGCTGGAGACAGGGCATGGAACTGCCCAATGGCTCGTGACTTCACTATAAGGAAGGGGGAATCCACCCACATTGTTAGGCTGCTGTGGGGATCAACAGAGGAGAGACCCCAGCACTGAGAATCACCCACACTTAAAAGATAGTCTTAAACATTGGCCCTTCTCCCCCTCTGCTACCAACATCTGCTTCTCTCTCCTACACTCATCTCACCAGCCATCCTCCTGCTTGTTACAGATTCACTAATTTTCTTGGAGTCCCTTCATATATACTGTCAAGGCTTTGTGATCCCTGTTGTTATTCTACTATTTTTGTAGTAATTTTTTTCTTTTACTCTTATATGTTGCTACTGATCCCATCCCAGTAGATGCAGTGCATGTGTGTACGTGTGTGTGTGTGTGTGTGTGTGTGTGTGTGTGTATCTTAATTGGCATCCTCTTAGTTTCAGATTTATGTTGGTTTTGCCCTTCTCCCCCTCTGCTACCAACATCTGCTTCTCTCTCCTACACTCATCTCACCAGCCATCCTCCTGCTTGTTACAGATTCACTAATTTTCTTGGAGTCCCTTCATATATACTGTCAAGGCTTTGTGATCCCTGTTGTTATTCTACTATTTTTGTAGTAATTTTTTTCTTTTACTCTTATATGTTGCTACTGATCCCATCCCAGTAGATGCAGTGCATGTGTGTACGTGTGTGTGTGTGTGTGTGTGTGTGTGTGTGCGTGTGTGTGTATCATCAAAATTCTGATTGCCACATTGAAGCGGAGAGTGGAATGGTGGGTGCCAGGAGCTGGGAAGGGGTTGGGGAGGGTAGACCAGGGAGAACTTGAGTAACAGCTGCGAAACTGCCCTTTGGTAGAGGAGTGAGCTAGAGTTCTCTAGCATGGGAGAGTAACTATAGTGATGAATGTAAGTTGAATATATACTTCAAAGGAACCAGAAGAAAGGATTTCAAATGTTTACAACAGACCGTAATGAGGAAGGCCTCAGAAACGAGCAGCAGCCTGAGAGGGTGGGTTTGTTTAGTGCCCGATTTGATCACACCTTACTCCATAAATATTACAAATGTTAAGAAGCCCCGATCACTTTCTTTTCTGGGCTATGCACTTTCTCATCTGCTGGACTGATGGCCCAGACTCTGTTTCCTGTTGTCTTTCCTGAACATTGCCTGATACTCCCTTCTCCACCACAATATTTTTGGTGGTGTTTTTGTTTTATCTATTGATATCTTTGTTACTTCCTTTTCAATGTTTCATCTTTGTTCCTCCAATTCAGCTTAAATGCTTCAATTAAATCAGATGTTGCTTACCTCCTCCAAATCTTAGTCACATCCTTTAAAAGAGACTCTACATCTGTTATCGAAAGCTTAAGCTTTGGTCCTGGCAACCACACTCCTTTCTGTTCACCCTGTCTCTACAACCAGTTGTTCAGGTCTTTTTCTCTTCCCAAGTCCAAGTGTTCAACCAAAAGCAATAAATGTATCCCTAGACCTCGGCAAGAAGCCGAGAACTTCCTGTCATTACAGGTCATCTTTCCATGCTGTGGTTTTGTCTTTCTTGTCCTGGTCATGTCACTCAGGATGCCTGAGACCTGGCAGCTCTGCCTCCATGCCCGGATGGGTAGTTCGGGTCCTGGCAAGGAAGGGCTCCCAGAGGGCCTCTGGGCCCTCCTCACTGCACCCCTGCACCTCACAGATGTGGACTTGTCCCCAGTACCTGGCCCTTCTGTGTCCTTGCTTGTCAGAGCTTGAAGAGGCTGCACAGGCCACATCCCAGCCACAGAGCATATCCATTTTCCTTGGGGAGGATAAAATAAAGCACAACCATCTCTTTCCCATTTTCTAGTTCTCCCCCCACCCTAAGACAACTCTACTTGTGCCTCTCTGTAATCCAGAATCAGAGAATAGAGTCACCTAGTCCCCCTGCATGCTGGGGAGGCTCAGTTGAAGAAGCCATCCCTATGGTTTTAGGCAGGGTAGGTGGCCAGGAGCCCGGGCAGCAGGCAGGAAGCCTTAGCACACAGGTGGCCGAGTGGCTGCTCTGCCCTGTGGGGCTGACATGGGATGGGCACCAGCTCTCACCAGATTTTTGAAGGAGACACTTAGCAGGGGCCCTCGTCACCCTCCCTGCACCCTCTGCAGTGGTCAGATTCCTCAGCCACAGAGAAACAGCAACTATTTTGTCAAACCTGTGACTCACCCAAGACTGTGGAGATGCTGTGAGGAGACGGCCAGGTGGTGCAGAGTTGGGATGAAGAAGGAGCACAAATGTAGCCCGGCTCCAGCCATAGGGCATTTTGCTGGCTCCACATGGCTGCCTGCCCTCTTGCTTCACTCTCCTTTTAGTTGTCTGTCTTCCGAGGTTGAGGATGCCATGTGCTCACACAAAGTCCTTCCCCATCTCTAGGACTCAGGAAGGAGGAAACAGAAAGGCTTGGAAAAATCTAGAAAGTGGGAAAGAAATGGGTGTGCTTTATTGTATTCTCACCAAGGAAAAGAGACACCCTGTCGACTTGGAACCCAGAGGTTGGCAGCCAGCCTGTTCGAGCTCTGACAAGCAAGGGCAGAGAAGACCCAGAAGGCCTGCATGTGCCTGCTCCCGGGCAGTTTTGCCTCCCATTCCTCATACCTATTTTGATTTCAGTTCCCTCTCAGTCTCAGACTCATTTCTTTGTCAGTGTTTCTTCTGGGTTACCTCCTGCATTTGCTCCTGAAAGACATGCTCCAAAGCAAGTCGGAGCCCGTAGGAGTGCCCTGCAAGCCCTGCCTCGTCTGCCAGCTGCAGGGAGTAGCCCATGCAGGCAGGGAACGGCAGCTCTCACAGTGCTGCTTGCAACTCCTCCCTGGTGGCTCTTCTACCTGGCCTTCAAGGTGACAGCTGAGCACTCAGTCTCTTCAGCAGGCCTGGGTTGGACACTCCTGTGCCTTAGCTAAGCCTGGGCCCTGTTAAGCTAAGTTTCTAGGGTCTGTAAGTAACAAATGCCTGGCAGGTCATCCTTCTTTGACCTCAGGGACTCTGATGAGCATTGCTAATTTGCTGTAGCACTATTTCCATGGGACTGTACTCTACCATGTACCATCTCAACACTCTAAAACTTCTCTGAAAATGTTTCTGTCCTAAATGTAGGCTTCAAGAAAGACACTTCTTATAAAGTAACTTTATTCATGGTAGACAAAACATTTGTAAGAGAAGGAGAGGGAGGGAGGGGTACCCTGGGCAGTATTTTGTCCCCTTTCCCACCCTCCGGCCCCTCAGGATCTTGGGTGCCCTTGCATGTGTGTATTTTCAGACCTACCTGGGGATCCAAACATACTGTCAGACATGTAGCTTTCAGCATTGCAGTTAAATTTGCCATTGACTATTCTATCAGCCTATCGGATGTTTTTAAATCCTACCTGCAAATTTATCTTAACCCTCAGCATGATTGCATGCTGCTAGAAATATACTTTTCAGTTTGGGGGTAAAAGACAGTTTAATCTGTATTTAGTACCATAGGGAATCTCCAAATCAGCTGATTCAAATAGCGTGATTTGTCAAGGAGTTAGTTAGATGATGAGGTGGGACTTTTAGTCCACAGATACACCTTCCAAAGTAGCAGACTATTTCCCTTCAAATGGAATCTTCATTTCCCTGGTTGGCACATTGAACTGCTTTCCATTTTATTTCACACATTTGTATTTGTTCTCAGATTACAGCATCTCCAGAAATTGCAGAGCCTGTTACAAAACCTGCCCCAGTGGCCAGCTCTGAAGAGATTGCTTTGGCTAGATGGAGCTCTCAGGAATGCAATAGCCCAAGATTTGCATTTCATCCAAGGTAAAGCAGCTCTGGTGTTACCAACTTACTAAAAGCAAGCAGGAAACTCATTGTAAAATGGCCTCGAAGCTGCCCGACAGCATTGTAAAGTTCAGAGACAAGTTATGCTGGTGTTGAATCTATATTTGTGTTTTGTGATGATGTCTTCTGGGGGTATTTTAAATACAGCCACCAAGGTGGGATGAACAGTGCTGTCATGATGAAGGATGCATCCTTCTGTGTGCCGCAAGTTACATGACCTACGACAGGTTGTTTCCTGGGTCGGGATTTGATATTTGCATTCACACCAGCAGCTGCAGCTCTCAGGCTGGAGAGGGGCCAGAGCACAACGTGAATAGGCCAGTTGTTCATGTTCTGTGTCCCTCCCCTCTACTTCCTGGAGACTGGCAGGGGAGCAGGTGCCTCTGGTTTGCAGAACGCTTTTCTTTGACCCTGCCGTCAACTCTAGAGGGTGCCATTCCTTTGAGAAGGTCAAGTTTGCACTTTGGTGCAGGTGGGATGAAGTCTCTTCATCTTCTCAGGGAGGAGAGAGAAGAAATGAAGAGAGGTGTTCCTTTAGAAGTCAAACTCCTGTATTAAAAACTACTCACGAGTTTTCAGGAAGGATAAATGGTATAACAATGACATTTCCTCTCTAAGGAAGATAATAAAACGTATGATAACAGATCAAGGGTATTGAAATGGTTGTGTTCAGATTTCAGTTTATTGATTCATGACCATGTCTTGAAGTCAAGCTCAGAGTAGCTTACTTCGGGTGAAAACTAAATCAATTTGTCAATCTTGCAGAAATCCTCACTCTCCTGGAGATGTCAGCTAACAACTTCAATTGGGTTGGACCTGACTGGCTGAAGCTGGACAAGGACGTGTTCTTTAGGGAGTTAAAGCAGGTAAAGCACAGCCAAGGATTGTAAATAAATAATTTTCATCAAACTTTCAAGAAGTTCGTGCAATATTCAGCTCTGCTCTGTTGTGAATTGCATTAACAAGAGAAAGCGGACAAGGGGCAAGTTTTAGAAAAACTTCATTGCATTTTAAAAACTTACAAAAAAAAACTTAAAAAAATTTTATTCATGATAGAAAGTGTATACACATACACATGCACATGAAAAAGACAGAGAGACCAGTACCCTTGACAGGGTCTCTTCATGATCTTTTTTTTTCTTTTTTTTGAGAGATTTTCGCTATAGGCGCATGCGCTCACTAGACAGACAGAGAGAGACAGAGAGACAGAAAGCGAGAAATCACCCCCCAGGGGGGATGGTCACGCCGCAATCCCTTCTCCTCCATTCTCCTCTCGGGATCTTAGGCATGCATGCACACGTGCCCGGCGTGAGTTTTAAGCCACCAGGTCCGGGATGCGAACCGCAGTTGACTATGTGGGAGTCCAGCGACATAGCCATTACGCTAACTGCTGGTTCCCTCCCTAGTGCTTTATCTTGTCAGGAGCTTGGGCACTCCCACATGCTCCTAGCATGTTCGAGGTTGACCAGGAATCCAAGCCCACAGACGGCCATGTGGCTTCTAGCACTGCAGTTCAGCACTCTACTGTCCATCCCAGTGGGACTGGACCTATCCTAAATTTTTTGTTGTTGTTTATTTTTATTTGCAGTTCTTGCACCCACACATGGGAAGTACATATAAGTCTCTCTAAATGCTATTTCTTTTCACCCTCATTAATTTTTCAGATGTTGATAAAGAATGCCACTAATCTCTGCCTACATAGAAGCTTGTCTGAGAAGGAGGCTTTCTTGCTTCCTGGAAACTCCAGTGTCTGGGGTGGCCTCCTAGGGCTGTTGTGCCATCACAACTCCTCCAACATGACCAATGTTGTAAACAAGCTACTTGGTTCAATAGAGAATGCCGTAAGTATGTTACCATCTTATCTCTTCCAAGAGCACCAAAGTGTTCATTTTTAAGGTTAAATCACTGAAGATGATAATGTTTAACCAAGAGTTTTAGCAGGGCAAGTGTTGACATTAACCCTCTAAAGTGCCAACCGAATCCCAGCCACACAGCCTCAACCTTATTCTTTTCTTCCCGTCTGACTGCATGGGAGGTTGCGTGGTGACCTCCAACTAAAACCTACTTGACATTTCTGAGATCACCCCGGGCTTTCTGAGTATGGTATTTCTGCTTCCCTGGCTTCCAAGTTCTCTGTCCTGCTCCACTTGCAGCTGCGGTGCCAAGGAAAGTAGAAGATTATTGTGATCAGTCAACTTGTAACAAAGCTGTGGTTTTCGGTGGTCACAGTATTTAAAAGTCAAGTTCCTTGGGGTTGTTAAGAGAGTTAGATCCCATGTGGCCAACCATGGTTCAAGTTCTGGTACTAATGGGTTGAAAAATATACCAGGTGTGTGTGTGTGTGTGTGTGTGTGTGTGTGTGCGCGCGCGTGTGCATGCTCAAAATCTCAACAGAATGAAGTGGCGGAGAAAGGATTGTAGTGTGATGACACCCCGTTGGGAAATGCTTTCTCCCTCCCTCTCTCTGTCTGGTAAGTGCACATGTCTTCTAGCAATTAAAAAAAAAAAGTCATAGTCCTCTTATGTCACTGCCAACAGCTTGGGTCTATCTTAGTTGAGTTCTCAGGTAAGACTGCAGAATTTTAGCAATTTGCTTAGAAAGATGATTATGTCAAAACAGCCTATATTTTTCTTACTGAAAACTAAAAATTATAATATTTATATTTTCATAGTACATTTTTCTCCCAATATTACCTGCTTTTTTTTAATCTTTTTTCTTACACACCATGAAATAAAAAAGTGAAATGATGTATTTAGTTAAATATATATGACATCACAGCAAAATGGAAAACTCCATTGTGTACATAGTTGAATTTGATGAGCGTTTCCTTAGCTTCTACTGTGGGTGTGATGTTATCGGTGAGGGGAATGCAAACATGGAGACACTGTCCTATGCGAAAGATGGACAATGAGCAGGAGGAGCCCAGCATCTGGATGTTTTCTCAAATCAGTAGATAAGCCTTAAATGAGGTGTGAAATTTGGAGGCAAGGAGGAGTCAGGAGGCTCTTCTTTGCCTAACTAGGCAGGTAGAAAAGTATATGTGAAGGCATTCAGATGTGAACAGTCACCACCTGTCTGCACATCTGTTTCCTACTATTGGGTAAGCTCTTTCCCAGCAGAAAGTTCATTCGGAATTTCTTTCTACCTATAAAGCCTAACTATATCTCCCCCTTCACCTTCGAAGCCGAGACTTCACAGAATCTGCCAGTGGGGGTGACTATAGTTACAGTTTGCATGATTACAGTTACAGGATATATGGTAATTTTTATGATGGTGCCTAGGTTGTGGGTTATTAACAAACCACCCTAGAGTTCAGTGGCTTAAAAAAATGCATTCTATTATCTCTCATGACTGGATTGACAGGGCTTAGCTGGGTGGTTCTTCTGATGGTCTTTTTGGGTGTCTTCAGGAGCTTGCTGTTAGATGGTGGTTCTTCTGATGGTCTTTTTGGGTGCCTTCAGGAGGTTGCTGTTAGATGGTGAGGGCTGGGGTATGGGTGCTTATTTGGGACACAGAGAGATGTACCTCCCAATTTCCTCTTGGGTCTCAGGGTCTCTCCTCTCCCCATATAGTCTCTCAAGAGAGTAGCCAGGCTTCCTACATAGATGTCTAGGAATCCCCAACACAGGCAAGCAGAAAGGGAGAGTTAGGAGCTGCCACTGCTTAGACAGGGCAGGAATGGTACTGGTATGAGTCATTTCTGTTGCATTTTGGGGGCTAATGTGAATGAGAGCTCACTGCAGATGAATTGTCAGAGGTGTTTATTAACAGTGAGACTATCAGGAGGTCTGGTTCACTGGGCCCTTTGATGGAAATGAGCTAACACGGATAGCTAGACACTTGGATCCTGTCCTGCTTTATTATTGGATGAAGTTTTACTTGAGAGTTTGTTAATTTGAACATGGAGTAAATATTTGACCTAGAACTAGGACTTAGGCAATCATCATCCTGCAGATGCTCTGTTCAGGAGGATCCTTTGTAGAGTGAGACTGGGTAAAGGCATCTTACCACCCATATTTGGGTTGCTTTATTCATTACAAGCAATGTTTTCTTTTTTTCTTAAGGATCATATTTTGCGAGAGGTCATTATTGGGCACATGAATACGTCAGCTTCAATACCTGAAGAATATTTGGGCTGGCAAGAACTTGAAATGCAGCTGTCAGAAGCAAACCTCTCCTGTACTCGGCTTCTCCTGCATCTGGGAGCTGAACCCTTGCCTGGGAATGGTGTGTTTTCTGGAGACTGCCAGCACCAGCTCATCTCCCTCGTGTATGTATGTGTTTAGTGGAAAATTCTCAGATAATTGAATAGTAAAATAATTTCAACTACCGTCTTTGACTCAAGTGATAGATCAGCATAGCAAATTGTAATTCTAATGTCTATGATAGACATGTATTTTATTTATTTAAAAAAATTAGTCTATGGGCTGGCAGGTGGCGTGGTAGTTAAGGTGCTGGACTTCCACATGGTCAACTGTGGTTCAAGTCCCAGACCTCGCAGCTTGCTTTCTCAATCTCACTTTCTCTGTTTCTATCTCTCTCTGGTAAGTACACATGCCCTATAACAAATTAAAATAATAAGTATACTATAAAATAAATTAATAATTAAAAAATGATTAGCCTATTGATACCATTGGAAGGCATCTAAAAATTATAGAATATTAAACAAATCCCTTTAAAATTTAACTATTACTTAATCTTTTACAAGAAATCAAAGATCCTTAATAGTCCAAGAAGTACATGTGGTTGAGGTTCGTGCGTATTACAGTACTCAGAATTCTTGCACTAACTACTAAGGGATGGCTTCTCTGGAGATCTGTGGTTCTCAAGAAAATTCGCCTTGTTTTTATTTATTTATTTTTTTTTAAATTCTAGAGTGTATGTTTGAGAGAGAGAGAGATTCCTGCATTTTTTTTCCTCCATTTCTCTATCCCATCAGGAATTTAGGCTAGCACATACATGCTCCTGGCATGTTTTTCAAGCTGCCAAGGCTAGGATTTGAATCACAGTTGGCTATGTGAGATCCAGCTCCTAATGCACAGGGCTTACCGCTGTGCTACAGGACTGGCCTGCCTTGTTTTTATTTTATGACTTTGCTAATTATAAGTGTGATCAACTTCTACTTTCCTTCCTTGAGTAGGGAGTTCATACTTGATATGTCAAATAGGAAATATGCTTTAGTCTCAAAATTCACTTCATACTATAGCCTTTAGTTTTCCCTTTTGATTTATACTGCCTTATATTTTATGTATTCCAGTAGGAGGTTTTCTTTCATTTTTCAAGTCAAGGCATTCATAAACAAGTAAATATTAAGAGAACTATTTCAGAAATTCTCCTTTCTTCTGTAAGTGGACAGCCAGCAATGTGCATATGTCTGTGTTTAGATGAGTGTGTAATGAGCTAATTGTTATCTGGAAAAACCATTGTTAAATTTTCTTTTTTTTCTGGATTCTTGACTGTAGGATATTTCATGCACTTGAAAAAGCACAGTTTTTCCTGGAGCAAACATCCTACTGGAAAGCTCTCACAGCTTTTATCCAGCAGACTTGTGAAGTGGCCCGACAAGTGAATATGGAAGGAAGTTCCCAGAGCAGGCTGGATGGTGAGACAGGCATGTGGGTGCTCTTCTTGTTGGTGAGGTCACATGACATAATAAGAGATCATCCTGTTTAATAAAGAGGCACTTCAGACAGGAAGCTCTCCAAGTACAATTTGCTACTGTGCTTCCTGCATTCAATGATTTTTCAGTCAGTTATAAGACTTAGCACAAGTCTTGGTGTGACTAGGCCAAGTGGTCACAGAAGTTTCTGATAGTGACTCCTCTTATGTTCGTAAAGAGTACTTTTATATATATTTAAGTAGGCACATATACAGAGTAATCGTACACTCACTTTCAAGTGTCAAATATTCACTGCATGTGGGACTTGTCACTACCTAGTGTTCAGTCTGTCTCAGGCTGAGTAGGCTCCTGTTGTGAAAAAAGAATTGAAACACCACCAAGACTTCTGTGACCAAATGGGTGGGGTTTTTCCAGTCCAAGCAATTCTCACGAATGCCAACAAGGTGTCCTGCAATTTGATTAAATTCTGGCGTTGTCTCTCTGGAGTTAGCATCAGATCCCACAGGTTGCAGGCTTGGCCCTGATAACCCCCATTGTTGATGCCCATCCCACGTCCAGGGCCCACTTCTGACTTCTCACAAACTGGCTCTAAATCAGCATACTCAGGACTTCCTCCTTGGGTGTGCTCATTTGCTAGACCAGTTCACAGAACCGAGGAAAGTAGTTTACTTACTAGATCACAGTACATTGTGAAGAATCTAACTCAGGAACAGCCAGATGAGAGATGTATAGTACAGGTATAGTACAGGTATAGGGAGGAGTTGGGGGAGGTGCAGAGTTCTGGACCCTCTCTGGGCACCACTCTGCCAGCACCTCCATTTGTTCACAACGTTGAACCACCTGAGTTTTTATGGAGGCGTCATTATTCAGATATAATTGATCAAATCATTGGCTATTAGTGATTGACTCAACCTCTAATCCTCTCTCCTTCTTGGAGTTTTAGGGTAGGTAAGAGAGTTGGAGAAGAACAGGGCTGATACTTAGATCATGGGATTGGTTCCTCTGATACCTTGTTCCCTTCCTTGGGCTATCCAGGACCCTCCCCCCCCTCCCCAGCCACCTTTGTCTCAGTAGGATATAAAAAGACACATGTTTGGAAATTTTTTATGGGTTTTAGGCATTCTATGCCAGGAAATTAATTTTATATATATATATATATATACACACACATACACATATATACATATATATACATATAGTTAGGATTCTGGAAAGTCATGATGTATTTCTACACTTTTCTATTGCAAAAATGTGCCATCACTTTTCTGACATATTTTATATATATATAATTTCTTATTAGGTTACAGCTCCCTTTTTCCCTTCCTAAATCCCTGAAAATGTAAATTTTGTAATGGCACAACTGCATGAGTCACAGAGTCCTCTTGTTTCTTCAAAAACCTTTTCTATCTCAACTGTAGCCCATACAGGAAAACGTGCATCTCTGACTCTGCTTCCTGCCCCAGAGCTGGCTAGGTTCATCTTTCCTGGAAAATCATGCTCCTGCTTGGCTTTGCAGTATGTCAAGATACTGCCATTCAGGGGGGTTATCGACTTCTCCTTAGAATGCCTGTGTCTTGGGACCTGCAGATGGCATAATGGTTACATCACTGGACTCCCACACAGTCAATCATGGTTTGAATCCCAAATTTGGAAGTTTAAAACTCACACAGGGTTCATGTGCGTGTGTGCCCAAAATCCTAAGAGGAGAATAGAGGAGAGGGAATGCAGTGGTGACCATCCCTCCTGGGGGTTATTTCTCACTTTCTGTCTCTCTGGTGAGTGTACATGCCCTATAACAAAGCAAAAACTAAAAAAAAAAAAAAAGTCTATGTCTTACACTTGAGGGGCTCAGGGCTGGGGACATGAATTTCACATTCTTTTCTGTGGCGATGGCCACCTGGTCTTTTTTCTTACCTTCCTCAGCATACTGCTGTTTTTAGAGGCTGCCGGAGATTTTCCCTCCGTGGCTCTCAGTTTCAGGCTATGTATCACAAGGCAGTCATTGTGTTTGCTGCAGGTCACAGTGTGAAGCTCTGTAGCTCCATGTAGAGGTATTGGGTCACAGGGAACTTCTCAGTGAGCTGAACTCTGTAGCTCCATGTAGGGTTGCTGGGTTAAGGGTAACAAATTCAGCAAGCTGGCCATATCTCCCTGGGTTTGAATACTCATCTTACACTTTACCTTCCTCCTGTTCTACCTTATCCTGCTTTTTATCACTTATATTTTCCCACTTCTATTTTTTAGAAACAGGCTACAAAGGGTGATAGTCAATATCAGCAAGAATCCTGGAGTTCAGAAGTCTCAAAACTATTTGATAATCACAAATATTTGTATTTCCTATGAATTATCTAATATTCATATCAACCTGTGAGATAGATAGCATTCCATTTGTAGATAGGAATACTGAGGCTCAGGAAAGATTTTACTCCTAGCTTCAGTCACAAAAATACTGTCAAAGCCAAGAATACCAATGTGGAAAGTCTCTCTCTGGAACCTGTAAGAATAACCACTTCACTTTCCATTGGGCAGTTCCTTGCTAGGGCACAAAGGTTTACTCAACTGTAGAATGTAACTCGTCTTGCTGAAGCACTGAGTTTTGTTGATTCTCTCTACTGTACATGTGTTTGTTATTTCATTAGTTTATCCTTTTATCTTTATTATTTCCTTTCTTCTATTAAATTTAGTTTGATGCTGTTCCTTTTTGAGCATCTTGATTTATAGGTTATCTTATTTTCTAGTATATGCTTTTAAGATGATAAATTTCTCTTGTTCAAAGCTCTAGGTATAACCCAGACATTTGGATATTTCACAATTTTATTATGTTAATTCAAATTTTTTTCTACTTTTTTATTATGACTTCTTCTTTTATTGTGGCTTCTTCTCAGTTATTTAGAAATGTGTTGCTTAATTTCCAAATAGTTGGGGATCTTTGTTATTGGATGAGGAGGAGCTGGGAGCATTGTGATGAATGCTTCATTCTTGGGTTCAGATTTCAAAGATTAGAGACTCATCCAGAGATGCAAATAAAGCCACAACAATGAGAAAAGTATGAAAGACAGAGTCCTTTCAGAAGAGGGTCCAGGCGGGCAAGCTGCCTGGCAGCAACTGCACCAAGAATGGGGTTATATTTTTTGTGGAGTCTTGTCAAATATAAATCTCATGACTACAGATAAAGCTACCCATGAAGGATGAGTGATGTGTCTAACTGGAACTATGTAGAGCTTTCTTTCTCCACCTGGTCAACTGTTGATTGTCCAGTTGCTAACGGGTAACAGGGATATAACTGTTAATCGTTCAGAAGGACTTGGTCTCAGACTGGCCTCCATACTGGAAGAAAGAGTATACACAGAAGGCAGGAGGAGGCATGAACAGCCCTCTTGTCCTCACTAATGTCCTTCTTATACTTGCACTTATTCTCAGCCATGAGATAGTGACCATTGCTTGTCAAGGTATTCTTCACTCAAATGGGTATCCTCAGGTGCAGACTTGGCTTCGTTCCTTTTTAAACAGTGAGGATGGAAATACACAAAATGCCATCATGTCAAAGATCTGAATGTTGCTTTTGACATCAATTTTCTTGTTCAAGCCAAGTGGCAGTAGCAATTGGCTCATTGATGATTTTGAGCACAAGGAGATCAGCAATGATTCCAGTGTCTTTGGCAGCATGAAGCCTAACTCTTCAAGTAATGCTGAGGAATTGACAAGTTTTATCATAAAGTTCTTCCCGGTTTTCTCTATCTCAGTAGAAATCAGGAGTGATCAAGGAGGCTGAACTCAAATTTATACAATGCTTTAGGGCAAAGGTTCACCCATTTTCTGCATAACTTCTTTTTTTTTTTTTGGAGAGGTTTTTACTATAGGGCGCGTGCACTCGCCAGACAGACAGAGAGAGACAGAAAGATAGAAAGCGAGAAATCACCCCCCAGGGGGAGATGGCCACGCCGCAATCCCTTCTCCTCCGTTCTCCTCTCGAGATCTTGGGCACTCACGCACACGCACCCAGCGTGAGTTTTAAGCCACTGGGTCCGGAACGCGAACCGCGGTCGACTACATGGGAGTCCAGGGACATAGCCATTACGCTAACTACTGGTCCCAATTTTCTGCATAACTTCTTTATGAGATAGTTTTACTTTCTTCCCAGCTTCTAAAGTTTCTGGAATTGACTGAACATATTCAACAAATTTATCCAGCAATGTTTCTCAAATAGCCAGTTTCACTGAAAGGCAAAGAACATTGGAGAAAGAGAATTCTTCTAGAATAGTCTCATCTAAATACAGCCCTGAATTTAACTTGATTTGCCCTGTGTGAAATTTGGACTACTCCAGTGTTTTCATATAAAGTTCTTCATTTTCTCCATGCACCAATGCAATTTCATAATGCTGAATTTTTATGTTTTTTATAATTTGCATCTCATGCTTTATAATTTTGTCTTCATTTTCCAAAACATAGCATTTCTTCTTCCCTGAAGAATACTGTTCCAGGATCACCTTCTTTTATAGAATTTTCTACACCCATCACCAAAATATTTGCTGCATCTCTAGGCAAGTTTGTGACTTCAATATACTCATGGGAAGACAGATCTTAGACAAATTTGCCAGGTGATTTTCATCCATTGTTGCAAATGCCGGTTAGTGTATCAGGTCCTCGTTCATAGACTGGGCCAGAAGGTTGGTCCCAGATGACTACCTGGTCTTTGAGGATTTTAGTGGTCTCTTGATTTGTAGAAAGTCTTGTTTTGCAACAAATATTTAGTTGATAAATTCTATTTTACAATGATAAACTTCAGGATTCCTTTTTTAGTCCCAATACCATGACATTTCATAAAGACTTGTGTTAGAATAGGCCTTTTAAAGAATGCATTGTGTTTTGTACTCAGTGATATCTTTCTTCTTAAAAATAAACATTTTGGGCAATTTTTTTGTATTACGTCTTTGATCATTTCAAACCCTACATATTTCTTTTCTTCTTTTTTTTTTTTTAGAACTTCTACTAGCCATCAGTTGAACCTACTGTATGATCCTCTAAATTTATGGTTTTTAAGAATATGTTTTCTTCTGATTTCTGGGACATTTTCTCAATTTTATTTAAAATGCATCTATTTCAAATTTTTTTGTTATGACATTTTTTATTTCTGAGAATACTTCTTTGTTCTGTAGATAGTCATTAAAAAATAACTTTCTTCTCTTTTTGCATCTTCTTTTATCATGCTAAAATAGTCCTTTCCTTTAAAGTTTGTACCAGTAGTTTCTGTTCTTCTTTTTGTTTGTGTGATCTCTGTCATTTAGGTGGAAACTTTACTATCTGATAATTCTAGAATGCCCATTCACATGTAAGAATGAACACTAAAATGCTGACAGAAGTGCTGTTGGTGTGGGGGTGGTGACTTTTCAATTGGATGGTTTCCTTCTAGGGGGATCAGGCCATGAGCCTACATTCAGTGA
This sequence comes from Tupaia belangeri chinensis, assembly GCF_000334495.1. Classification (NCBI taxonomy): domain Eukaryota; kingdom Metazoa; phylum Chordata; class Mammalia; order Scandentia; family Tupaiidae; genus Tupaia; species Tupaia belangeri. The sequence continues at coordinate 551,143 of NW_006199369.1, forward strand.
AGGAATCCCTAATCACTTGTATGAATGCACATTTTTCCCTTGGGTAGGTCAAGTTCTCCAAAACCTACGAAACAAATTCTCCAAATGCCTGCTTATGGCACATGGTTTGAAAAGAATAGCCTGGCTGTGAAATATCTGGGAACAAATAAAAGAGGGGTAATGGGGGATTTTTCTGTTCAAAATTAACAGGGTAAGTGAATCCCCACTGTTTCTGGAAAGAGCAGTGTGCTGACAGTGTAAGTTCAGCACCACTCTAGTTCCATTTTGTCAGACCAGTAAACCTCTATTCTTCTGTATCAACAGAAGAAGAGTAGTTGGCTGGCTGGGGTGATAGAGAGAATATGTTTTAGAATTTCTCCTTACTCAAAATTTTATCCAGAGCTGTCTCCCTGTTTTAAGTTCTATTCTTTATACTTCTAGTCAGATGTTTATACTTTCACTACATGAGACTTTGGAGGGTTCAGCAAAGAAAATAAAATGTCCTCTTTTGCCTTCTTTCTTGCCAGGCTAAAGGTCAGACTACTGCTTCTCCACTAGGCCAGACACCCCTTGTCCATTTGCTCTTTTACTTTATTTATTATAGTCCCTTTCTGAGACTATTTAAGACTATTGCTATGCACGAATCTTAGATTATACATTCCTATTTCCTTTTTCTTCATTAAAAGTAAGGTTGGCTTGGTGACATTGCTCAAGTGAAGATGTATTCGTATGGAAGATTGTGGGTTTGGTTCCTAGGTTGACTTGTATGCTTTGGTCGCATGTGGCCACAATCCTGGCTGGCTGAAAAGGCTGACAAGAGGAAAGAACTTGCTTGTCAGTCTCTATCTCTCACTCTCATGAATGAAAAATAAATAAAATAAAAACAACACTACATGGTAAGAAGCTGGTATAACAGAGACACTAATGGGATATTCTAATAAACAGATTCTGTGATAATTATTTAAAATTATGGAGTACAGATTTATCAAGCAGCTAAAGAAGATGTATCCGTATGGAAGATTGTGGGTTTGGTTCCTAGGTTGACTTGTATGCTTTGGTCGCATGTGGCCACAATCCTGGCTGGCTGAAAAGGCTGACAAGAGGAAAGAACTTGCTTGTCAGTCTTTCTCTATCTCTCACTCTCATGAATGAAAAATAAATAAAATAAAAACAACACTACATGGTAAGAAGCTGGTATAACAGAGACACTAATGGGATATTCTAATAAACAGATTCTGTGATAATTATTTAAAATTATGGAGTACAGATTTATCAAGCAGCTAAAGCACAGACTGGCATTTTGGCATGGGTTTGGAAAGTAAACTACATCTGACACAGATTTTATTGAGTAGACTAGCTTAGTCAGTTTTATGCCTGGTAAAATAAAACTTATATGGTCAATTTTATGGTGTTCTTAGGAAGACTAAATAGGACAATTATATAAAATGCCTACCCAATATTGTAGATACGTGTGATAGATATTAATTCCCTCTTCCACCCATAGAAATGAGAGTCAGAATGATGTATCACACACAATGGCCAAAGATTTACTATGTAGTATTTTATTTTATTTTCTTCTTTTGTTTAAAACAGATTTTTGATACTGCTTGATTTCCTGGAATTATTGATGCTTTCCTCTATCTGTGGAATGAACACACACTTCTGTGTTAATTTTCAAGATAGTTTCCACCTTTTTTTCCTTGTACACTTATAAAATTTTGTACACATTAGCCAGTCTATTTCAGTGGGGAATTCTGTGAAGTATATGGATGCAAGTTTTATGCAATGTTGCTTCTTAAATGAATTCTGAAGAGGTTAAATTACTCACTTCAAATTAGGAGTGCTTTCTTGAAAAAGAAAACTTTGTTGAAATATTACTGACAAGCAATAAATCACACATATTTAACGTATGTAATGTGACAAGTGTTGACATTAAAAAAAAATTTTTTTTTGAGAGGTTTTTGCTATAGGGTGCGTATGTTTGCTAGAAAGACAAAGAGAGACAGAGAGACAGAAAACAAGAAATCACCCCCCGAGGGGGATGGCCACGCTGCAATATCCATTCTCCATTCTCCTCTCGAGATCTTGAGCACGCACGCACTCACGTATGGTGTGAGTTTAAGCCAATGGGTCCAGGACTCAAACTGTGGTTGACTACATGGGAGTCCAGCAATATAGCCCTTACAACAACTGCTGGTCCTGACATATTGTATATAGCCATAAAACTGTCACCAGACATGAGATAGAAAAGACCACTGTCACTCTCAAAAGCTTCCCCATCTTTTATAATCCTTCCTAATGTCAACCCCAGTCCCTTGCCCTGTCCCCAACCACTGCTGTATTGTCCCTCTTACTGAATTTTTATTTCTAGAAATTTTTATGAATGGAATTATGCAGTTTGTACTTTTTTGTGCTACATATTTTACTTAGTGCCATTAGTTAACATTGGTTATTTTGAGAGCTGTTCAGTTAGTAACAGGTTTATTCCTTTATATCGCTGAATACTATGCTGTTGTATGGGTGTACCACAGTCCTTCTATCCACTACACAGTTCAAAACTGGTGTTTTATTGCTTTTGGCTATCATGAATAAAGCTGCTATGTGTATTCATTTAAAAGTCTTGCTTGGAATATGCTTTTTTTCCCTTTAAGAATAAAATGTCTTCATTCTATGGAATGTGTATGTTTAACAACTTTTTAAAATTGATTTATTTTCACTTCATGATTTCTTATTCAAACTGGCAAACTGTTTTTCTTGTTGCACCATTTTATACTTCTACCTGTAGTATGTGAGAGTTCTAGTACCTCCACATCCGTACCAGCATCTGGTAGAGTCAGTCTTTTTAATTTTAGCCATTATAATAGGTATGTACTGGACTTATTATAGATTTTATTTGCATTTATGGGTAATGATCTTGAACACCTATCTTTTCAAGTACTTATGTGTCATGTACTTATATCTTTATTCATGAATTATGTATTCTAATCTTTTCTTCACTTTTTAAACTGGGTTCTTTATTGGGTATTTTAAAAGGTTCTCATATATTTAGAATACAAGTAAGTCCTTTATCAGACATGTTTTAGAAATCTTCCCAGCTTCTGGATTGTCTTTTCATTCTTCTTTTATTTTATTTTTATTCTAACTTTATTTATTATTATTCTTTTCCAATTTGATAAGAGAGAGAGAGAGAGAGAGAGAAAGTAAGTCACCAGCTCTGGGTCTTGAACCATGGTCTGCCATGTAGGAGTTCAGCGCCTTTAACTACCACTCCACCTGCTGGCCCCACTTTTTGTTCTTCCTATCAATATAATTCAGGAGCAGAAGTTTCAGATTTGATAAAGTCCTAGTTCCCTTCCCTTTTCCTTCTCCCCTTTCCTTTCCTTTCCTCTTCCCTTTCCTCTTCCCTTTCCTCTTCCCTTTCCTCTTTCCTTTCCTTCTTTCCTCTCCTTTCCTCTTTCCTTTCCTTTCCTTTCCTTTCCTCTTCCCTTTCCTCTTCCCTTTCCTCTTCCCTTTCCTCTTCCCTTTCCTCTTTCCTTTCCTTTCCTTTCCTTTCCTTTCCTTTCCTTTCCTCTCCTTTCCTCTTTCCTTTCCTTTTCTCTCTCTCTCCTCTCTTTCTTCTTTTTCTTCTTCTTTTTAATAAAATAGATCATGCTTTTTGTACTACAGCTAGGAAATCTTTGTTAACATTTGAGGTCACAATGATTTTTGCCTATATTTTCTCCTTAAAGTTTAATAGTTTTAGGTTTCATTTTTTCAATTTTGCCGGAGGATACTTGTACGAGAGAGAGAGAGAGAGAGAGAGAGAGAGAGAGAGAGAGAGAGAACACATCAGCTGGTGATGTGGTAGTTAAAGCGACTGGATCCACATGGCCAACTGCGTGGTTCAAGTCCCACATCTGGTGGCTTGAGAAACATACTGAGCACTTGTGTGTGTGTGTGTGTGTGTGTGTGTGTGTGTGTATGCGTGTGTGTGTGAAAAATCCAGAAAGGCTAATGGAAAAAAAAGGATGACAGTGTGACCATGTCCAGGACAGTGCTTTCTTACTTTTTCTCTCTCTTTTCCTGGTGAAAGCACACACACTATAGCAAACTAAAAGAGAAAGAGGGAGACAGAGAAAGATACAGAGACAGAGAGAAAGGGAGACAGAGAGCAAGAAAGCACTCCTCACGGAGATGGCTCTGCCACATTCTCTTCTGCTTCATCTCTCCCTCCTTCTGGGGTTGCACACATGCGTGCACACGTGCCCAGAGTGTTTCTCAAGCTGCTAGGTTCAGGACTGCATGACTGGCTATGTAGGGTCTGCCTGCCTAGACTACCAGGCCTTGGGCTGGTCCAGGTTGTAAGCTTCAGTCTATGATCCATTTTAAGTTAATATTTGCTTTGATTTGGGTATATTATCTGTTGAATATAACATGTATAGTATTCTCAACTGGACTGGTAAAAAATGTATACATGTTGGAATATTCACTTTGTAAGCTATAACATATGTGATTGAATGTATAAAAGAAATTGAAATAAAAAATATATTAAATAAATATTTGTATTGGGGGACTAGCAGTTAACATAATGCTATGTCACTGAACTCCCATGTAGTCAACCGTGGTTCGAGTCCCAGACCCGGTGGCTTAAAACGCAAGCCAGGCGCGTGTGCATGCGTGCTCAAGATCCTGAGAGGAGAATGGAGGAGAAGAGATTGCAGCGTGGCCATCCTCCCTGGGGGTGATTTCTCGCTTTCTGTCTCTCTGTTTGTCTCTGTCTGTCTGGTGAGTGCACGCATCCTATAGCAAAAACCTCTTCAAAAAAAAAATTTGCATTGGGTTATCAGAAAATCATGACACATTTTAATGTATCAAGACTTTTTTGACAACCCATTATATGGTATAGTTAAATATTAAAGTTTATTATATACATATGTATACACACAAACACACACACACACACACACACACACACATATATATATATATATGGTCGACCATGTGGGATTCCAGTGCCTTAACCGCTATGCTACCTGCTGGCCCCAACACATTTATTTTAGCACGTTGATCCTGTATTTGCATTTTGAGGATCCAGTTACTCCAGAAAATTTTGCTGTGAAGCTCTCTTTTCCCTACTGAATTACTTTTACAGTTTTGTCAAAAAATAGCTGTTTGGGGACCAGCAGATAGTATAATGGTTACGTTACTAGACTCCCATGTAGTTGAACATGGTTTGAGTCCTGGTCCTGGCAATGTAAAACTCATGCCAGGCACATGTGCATGTGTACCCATAATTCCAAGAGGAGGATGGAAGAGAAGGGATTGTGGCATGGCCACCCCCCAAGGGGGTGATTTCTCGTTTTCTCTATCTCTGTCTCTCTCTATCTTTCCGGTGAGTGCATGCACCCTATAGCAAAAATCTTAAAAAATAAATAACCGTTTGAACATATGGCTTTTTCTGGACTCTCTATTCTATTTGAGTAATCCGTTTGCCTGTCTTTATACCAGTATTGCCCTACTTTGATTACCATAGCTTTGTAATAAGTCTTAAAGTCAGGTGGTATTAGCCCTCTAACTTTGTCCTTTTTTCATGTAAAAATATTTTAAACTATTCAAGGTTATTTGGCTTCTCATGTGAATTTTAAATCTGCTTGTCAATTTCCCAAATATCTGTTGAAATTTTAATCAGAATTGAGTTGAATCTGTAGATCAGTATAGGAAGAATGTGCATTTTAACTATTTGGAGTCTTCTGACCTATAAACATTAATTGCTCCCCATTATTATGTCTTCTTTATTTTTCTAAGCAACTTCAGATAGCTTTTGTTATCTTTCACATGTTTTATAATTTTTATCCCTGAAATTCATTTTTGATGGTATTAAAAGTCTTACAACATTTAAATTTAATCTTTAGTAGTTTGTTGCTTGTATAGAAACAGATTTTGTATTTCCTTAGATAAATCTTTTTTGCTATAGGGCACATGTGCTCACTGGAGACACTGAGAGACACACACAGAAAGAGAAAGTGAGACCCGCTGCTCCTCCTGAGAAGGGATGGCTATGCTGTAATTCCTTCTCCTCCATCCTCCTCTTGGGATTTTGGGCAGGCACGCACACATGCTTGCCGTGAATTTCAAGCTACCAGGTCTGGGGACTTGAACCATGGTCGACCATGTGGGATTCCAGTGCCTTAACCGCTATGCTACCTGCTGGCCCCAACACATTTATTTTAGCACGTTGATCCTGTATTCTGCAAACTTGCTAAGTTAACTCTTTAGGCTTTTTTTATCTTTTCTAATTTTATTTATTGATTTATCTTATTTATTAATTATTATTATTAACTTATTTATTTATTAAAATGATTTTTGTTATAGGGTATACCAGCTCTCTCTCTCTCGAAATGAGAAGTTACCCCTCAGGGAGGATAGCTATGCCAGAATCCCTTCTCCTCCAGTCTCCTTTCAGGATTTTGGGCATGTGTGCATGTGAATGATAGTGATTCTCAAGCTGCTGAATCTGGGACTCAAACTTTGTACCTTGTCATGAAAGATCCAGCATCCTAAACTCCAGGCCACCTAATAGCCCTTTATTATTATTGTTATTATTTGTGGATTGTCATGTGTGAATAAAGATGGCTTGATAGTTCCTGTATTTTTTTTAAAGAATTTTAATTTTGTTAATTTCCTTTCTTATTGGCTATAACCTCCCATACAATACTGGATAGAAACAGTATTTGAGAACATCCTGGTCTTCTCCTTGATTTGGGAGGGTGGTGATTTAATTTTTTACTACTGAGCATAACATCCGCTACAGGTTTCTCATAGACAATTTTTATTAAGTCGAAGAAATTTTCTTTTATTCCTAGTTTTCCAAGGTCTTTTGTCAGGAGCTGACCTTAGATTTCTGCCAAATGTTTCTCTGCATTTATTTAAATGATTTTGTATTTAATCATGTTGTTCCCATGGTAAATTACATTGACTGTTTTCAAATGTTAAATCCATCTTGCATAACTAATGTATTATGGGATTCAATTTGCTAAAATTTTGTTTAACAGTTTGTATTTGCTTTCTTATGAGGGATATTGGTCTATGGTTCTCTTTTTTGAAAATGCCTTTGTCTTATTTTGGTATCAGGATATCTTACCTCACAGAATAAGTTGAGGTTTTCTCTCTCTTTTACTTTTCTGAAGGAATTTATATTGAATTAGATTATTTCTTTCTTAAACATTTGGTAGAATTAATGAGTGAAGCCACCTGGGCCTTTATTTTATTTTATTTTATGGGAAGATATTTTATTACAAATTCAATTTCTTATATAGACATAGGACTTCTCAGATGATCTATTTCTTTTTGAGTAAGCATTGGTAGATTTTGTCTTTAAAGGAATTTGTCTCTTTTATTTAAATTTCTCAATTTAGTGTCTCTCTCTCTCTCTCTCTATATATATATATATTTTTTTTTTTTTTTTCAGCGGTTTTCCGTTATAGGGCACGTGTGTTTGCCAGACAGACAGACAGAGACAGAGAGACAGAAAGCGAGAAATCGCCCCCCAGGGGGAATGGCCATGCTGCAATCCCTTCTCCCCCATTCTCCTCTTGGGATCTTGGGCACGCACGCACACACGCCTGGCGTGAGTTTAAATCACTGGGTCTGGGACTTGAACTGTGGTCGACGACATGGAGTCCAGCGACATAACCATTACGCTAACTGCTGGTTCCGCCTTTGTTTTTATTATATTAATTTTTCTCTAATGTTTATATTTACTTAATTTCCACTCATTTTTATTCTTTTTTCCCCTGCTTACTTTGGATTTAACCGTCTCTTTGTTTCTAGTTTTTTTTAACATAAAAGCTGAAGTCATAAATTTGAGACAATTTCTCATTCTTTCTCTCTCTCTCTCTCTCTCTCTCTCTTTTTTTTTTCCAAAGGGAGTGTGTGCTCACTGGACAGAATTAGAGAAAGAGGCAGAGAATGAGAAAACTCCCACTCCCCACACCCATGGGGAATGCTTACACTGCAATTCCTTCTTTATTTCTCCTTCCTGCCAGGATTTCGGGCATGCATGCACATGTGCCTGGCATGTTTTCCAAGTAGCTGGTTCCAGAACTCAAACTGTACTGTCAGCCTTGTGGGATCCAGTCACCTCAACCAATATGCCATAGGTCGGGCCCCATTTTCTCTTCTAATGTAGGTGTTTAGTGGTATTAACTTTTCCCTAAATACTTTTATTAGTGGCATCTTGGTATGTTGTGCTTTTATTTTCATTAAATCCAAAGTACTTTCTAATTCCTCTTTCAACCTATGAAATGAGTTATTTATAAGTGCATTTCATTTTTTCATTTTTAAGTGTTTGGAAGTTTCTAACTATATTTATGTTATTGATATATAATTTAATTGCATTTTAGTTAGTGAATATTCTTTGTATATTTTTAAACTTATGGTGATATTTTGAGACTTGTTTTATGACTAGAATATCATCTAAATTTGTAAATATTTTATATGTATTTGAGAAAAACATAAACTATGTTGTTGAGTGCTGTGGTGTTCTGTAAACATCAATTAGATCAAGTGGTTTGATAATATTGTGCAAATCTTCTGTATCATTACTGATATTTTGCTTGCAGTGTGTTGAAATCTGACTGTAATAGTGGATTTGTCTATTTTGTTATGTTTGTATTAGTTTTTGTTTCATGTGTTTTAAAGATCTGTTATAATGTACATAAAATATAACATTAAAAGTGTCATATTGGGACCAGCAGTTAGTGTAATGTACATAAAATATAACATTAAAAGTGTTAAATTGAGACAAGCAGTTGGCATAATGGCTATGTTGCTGGACTCCTACATAGTAGACCATGGTTTGAGTCCCAGACCCCGTGGCTTAAACTCACACCGGGCATGTGTGTGTGCATGCCCAAGATCCCAAGAGGAGAATGGAGGAGAAGAATTGCGGTGTGGCCATGCCCCCTGGGGGATGATTTCTCGCTTTCTGTATCTCTGTCTCTCTCTGTCTTTCTGGCGAGCACACATGCCCCATAACAAAAACCTCTAAAAAAAGAAGTGTTATATTTTTTTGATTAACTGAGACTTTACAATCATAAAATGATAATACATTCATCATCTGAAATCAACTTTGCCTAATAACTATCTTTTGATGAATATTAGTGTAGTATCCCTTTTCTACCTATTTACTTTTTTTTATCCTTAAGTTTTTGCCCTAAGGCCATGTATGCTCACTTGAGACAGACAGAGAGAGGGAAAGTGAGAAATCACCCCCTTGAAGGGGCAAGGAGGAAGGGGGCAGGCATGCTGTAATTACTTCTTTTCCATTCTCTCCTGGGATTTTGGGCACACATACCATGCATGATTTTCAAGTTGCTGGGTCTGGGACTCGAACCATGGTCAGTCACATAAGAGTCCAGCACCTTGACCACCATGCCACTAACTGGACCCCATCCATTTACTTTTAATTTATTTATGTCTATATAATTCAAATGCATTTTTTTGAGAGATATTTGCTATAGGGTGCGTGCGCTCGCCAGAAAGACAGAGAGACAGGAAGTGAGAAATCACCTCCCAGGGGGATGGCCTCACCGCAATCCCTTCTCCTCCATTCTCCTCTCGGGATCTTGGGCATGCACACACACATACTTGGCATGAGTTTAAGCCACTGGATCCTGGACTTGAACCGTGTTTGACTATATGGGAGCCCAGCAACATAGCCATTACGCCAACTGCTGGTCCTGTCAAATGCATTTTTTTTTATATACATCACACAGCTGGATCTTGTTATATCCAATCTGATGTTTTGCCTTTTGAGTGTGTAAGCATTTAGTATAACAAACTAAATAATATACACTGTTCTATGTGATCAATGTTCTTTTTTGCTCTTTTGTCACCTCTGCCACTTTTGATTAATTTTTCTCCTCACGACGAATCATATTTTCTTCCTTTCTTGCATGGCCTGTGACTATTAACTAGATGCCAAATATTACAAAATTCTACCTTGTTTTGTGCTGATTAATTTTGTATTTCTACAAATAATCTAGAGACAAATTACCTGAAATAATTTGGCCCTTTAGTGTTTGTTTTTATGATTTTTTAGGCAGGTATGATGAGGTGCTCATTCTGATTGTAAATATTCCCTACTACTGAAGACCTTCTGTAGAGTTTACTCAATGATTCATAAATTGTCAATTGTTCTAATCTGGTATTGTGTGATCACTACAGATACCATCAATGGGTAATTATTTGGTTTCAGGGTGCATGCGTTGATGATTCTTAGTCAAATTCTGGGGGGAATAATAGTTTGTTCTCACCACCAGCTCTGCCCTGTTTCTGACTCTAATTCCATCTTATCAGCTCATCCTGTCCACTGAGTTCTCCTTCCTGTGCCATAGGCTGGGTTCTCTCTCTTTTTTTTTTTTTGAGAAGTTTTTGCCATATAGGGCACGTGTGCTCGCCAGACAGACAGAGAGACAGAAAGCGAGAAATCACCCCCTAGGGGGCATGGCCACACCGCAATCCTTCTCCTCCATTCTCCTCTCGGGATCTTGGGCACGCACGCAAACACACCCATCATGACTTTTAAGCCACTGGGTCTGATATGCAAACCATGGTCGACTACATGGTAGTCCAGCGACATAGCCATTACATCAACTGCTGGTCTCAGGTTGGGTTCTCTTAAGGCAGGAAGCTAACTGTAGGACACATCTTGTTTGTTTTTTGTCTTTTTGTGGATTAGTCTCCCACATTGTTTGATGGCTAGTCTCCCACATTGTTTGTGGCACTTCATCTAGGCTGAAAGTAGAAGTCAAATTAGAAGGATTGCTAACCCTCCATTGAAAGTTTATTTACTTATTTATTCAGAATGAGTGAGAAAGAGAGAGAGAAATTGCACCTCAGCAGGGTCTTCATGCCATGATTCATCCCCATCCTTTGCCAGCCTGGATCACAAGCACATGCATGTATGCCTAAAATGCTCAGGGAAGCCTTGGGGTGAGCCTGGGACTGTTCCATGCGATTCAGAATTGCACTGTTGCATTACTGCTGCACCATTGTGGGTAGTTCCAATCCTCTGCTTTCAATTTTCAACTCCATTAGGTGAACTACTATAGCATTTTTCACTATGCTAGATTAGGCTGTTAATTCTCAATTTGACATAAATATATGAAATTCTTTTCTATTTAGCTTTCTCTGAGGAATCTCCTTGTTATGAAGAAAGCATGAATTGGAACAACATCATTGACAATTATTTTGCATTTTTGAATAACCTACTCACATCTCCAACAGCTTCTATATCCAGGTGAGCCAATAGAATTCAACTTCCAGGTCTTGATTTAACTGTCATCTGAAGATAAGAAAAGCCTAATTATAGGGTATGTATTCTTTAGAATGTATGAGCCTGACTTAGATATTAACCCAGTGTTTCATATGAAGTGTTAATAAACATTTGATTAATAAGATGAGTGACTCAAGTGTCAAGTTAATAGACTACTGCTCAATGAATGTTGAAAGGAAACACTGATTTTAGTAATAAGATTTTCCATCAATGGCAACATGATTTATTATAAATATCCCTCAAGTAATGTGTTTCTTTGAAAAAATAATCTTATCTAGCCATGTCAAGTTTAGAGATGACATCAAGGATTTAGATTCCAGAGACTTTTAGGGGAGAAATAATCTTTGGAACTAGATCAGCCAGGTTGTTTCCTGCTCTCCTCTTTCAGCACATGCGTTGGAATAGAGATTTTCATGTATGGTTATGGTCATCGTTTTAAGTTTAAAGGCATACTTATTTGTGGGTTGTGTTGAGATGTGATGGGATAAGAGCTTTGCATTAGAGCAGTACCTCTCAAACTTGAGAGCAGATCAGACTTATCTGGGAAGTTTGCTAAAAACACAAAGACCTGCACCTTGGTCTGTATATACTGTGTCCTTTGTGTAGGACCCAGAATTCTGTATATTTAACAAATTCTGTAGGTGGTTCTGATATATACCAAAGTTTAAGGACCATTTGCTACATCTGAAATTTGTTCCTTTTAGGAAATTTTAAGTTCAGCTATTAGTAAGTACTGGAAAAGGACAATTGGATGGATCCTCTGTAGAATCAATCTCTTACTCATGTCAGATTTATATTTTCTCACTTTATCAAAAGCCTCATATATTTAATAGCTCTGGAAAGACAGCAACCAGGTAGTGCTCCAAGAACAGGTTTAATTTTATATTTGTAGACCTGTAATAGTTCATACATTTCTTTCATGATGGGAGCTAGATAATATGAAGTTGATTTATTGAATTTAAAAAGTAGGCATTAAATGCAATTAATATTAAGAAAGAGGAACACAAAATGAGAAAACATGGGCTATGTCCTGATTATGACATATAATAATAATAATGTGAATCTGCTAATCTTATTAAAAAATAGTGTGGTGGGCCAGACCATGGCACCATGGCAAAATGCAACACTCTGTAAGGCTGACCCACAGAGGAAAGCTACAAGCTTATGTTGGGTAAGCTCCCTGAAGACCCAGGGTACACACGTGCCCCGGTGCCCATGATCTGAAGCTAGATGAAGATGGGGGTGGATCGTGGTGTCAAGACCCTCATTGGGGGTGCTGAGCTTCTGTCTCTGACTCTTGTGTGTACACATGTCCTCTCTGACACATACACACAAATTGATGAGTAATTTTTCTATGAAATAGAAATAATGATGTGTACCTCAAAAAGTTGAAGGAATGAACTAAGACTGGTTGTCACAGTGCTTTATAAACTTTAAAGTGATGTGAAGAATGTGACAATATTACTGCTGATAGTACTCCTACTACTTCAAGGATTGCTACTCATACTGCTTGTACTCCGCAACTTTTTCAATTCCCAATACAGATAAGGGTAGCTCTGTATTCTCCACTATCCATGCTCACTCACTTGTATAGTAGTTGCTGTGTATTACTTTCATGCAGGGCTGGAAGTAGGCAAGATTTATATTGAATTCTAGCAGGAGCACATTTTTTTTCCTGATGGATATCTTCCCCAGGAATTGCTTCCAGGTAGCCACTCTTTGTCCTACATGTAAGAATGAACTAAGTTTAGTGCATTATCATTTATTTTTTTGGTGCTCATATCTCAATTGTCAGAGAGGAAAAGAACATTTTTTGTGTTTGATTAAAAGTTTCAAGTAAATAATACTTTATTTATTTACTTATTTTTTTGGAGAGGCTTTTGCTATAGGGCACGTGTGCTCGCCAGAAAGACAGAGAGAGACAGAAAGCAAGGAATCACCCCCCTCCCCCCCCCGGGAAGATGGCCATGCTGCAATCTCTTCTCCTCCATTCTCCTCTCAGGATCTTGGGCACACATGCACGCGCATCTGGCATGAGTTTTAAGCCACCGAGTCTGGGACTCAAACCATGCTTGACTACATGGGAGTCCAGCGACATAGCCATTACGCTAACTGCTGGTCCCAAAGTAAGTAATACTTTAATTCATTAATAGCCTACAGAGGTCAAAATCTGTTTTCTACAATTCTGAACTTTTTTTTTCAGAGAGAGAGAAGAGAGAGAGAGGGAGGGAGAAAGTAAAACATCATTCCTCCCCTGAGGCCACACCACAGTCCTTTCTCCTTCATTCTCCTCTTGGTATTTTGGGCACATACACATGCATACCCAGCATGTTTTTCAGGAACTGGATCCTGGACTGAACTTGAAATACAAAGTTGGTCCTGTGGGACCCAGTGCCTTAACCACCATGCCACCTGCTGGTCCCGTAATTCTGAACTCTTAAAGTCTGAAATAGAAGCATTCCTTATAGTTGGTATCATGACTCACTCAATAGAAATTTGGTTTGAAATTGTGTTAATATCTGAGTGACTGGGGTTGTGCCAGTCTCATTTTGAGGTGGAGGTGGTAGTATGCATCTGATATCTGTACCATTACCTTGCTATCTTTCTAAAGTCTGAACATTCTAAATTGCAAAATATTTAGAGCCCTAAAGACTTTGAGAGTGGACCTGTAAATTCTGAGTTAGTAAAACTAGTTCTTTAAGAGTAGATTCTATACAAGATTGGACTTATGGTCGACCCTGTAGTGCAGTGGTGAAGTGCTGTGTGTGGGAAGCCAGATCCCACATGGCCAACTACTGTTTGAATACCATCCCTGGCAACTTGGAAAAGTACTCCTGGTATGTTTGTATGCATGCTTGAAATCCTGACAGGATGAAGAAATGGAGTGACCACACCCCATTGGAGGGGGTCTCTCTTTCTCTGGAGAGTGCGTGTGCTCTCTGGTAATTAAAAAGTAAATAGGTAAACATTGAGGAGAAGGCACTCCACCTAAAATAATGAGTTTCAAATAGTGAGGTGAATAGCATTTTTGAAAGAGCACTGGAATTGCATTCTGGGATAGGGAATTCCATCAACTTTTCTTAAGTCATAAAATCATAAAGGTATCAATTTCTGATTCATTCAAATAGTGATTTGGACTATTTCTACATCCCAAGACATTTTGAGACTTGATGTGGAATTGAATCCTAGGATTCTTCTGGTATAAATAGCAAAATCATCTTTAACAATTATACAAAAGAAGTCACAGGGGAAAATAATGTGAAATACATTCTTGTGATTGTGGAAAATACATTTTAAGCTGAGTATTTATGACTGAATTGTGGATTTCTAAAATGGTTGTGTTAGTTTAATTTTCATGGAGAAGTATATTGTGTAGTAAGGGTTTCGTGTATCTTTTACTATAAGTAAATGGGTATTACCTTGCAAGTTTGGTAAATTGATTTATTTATTTTTCTTTCTGATACTAAAACAATTATGTTGATATCGTAGGGCCTTAAACTTCATAAAGCGCCTTCTAGTGATGGAAAAGAAGTTGAATAACCTTGAGGCTGAACAAACACATCTTCTTTTATCATTTGTGACATTTTTGGAGAAATTATTATTGCCTACTCTTTTTGCATCACCCGGTAGCACCGAATTCCATCACCTCCCAACTCTTAAAGAGAATATTCTGAATACAAGTATTTTATGGGTAAATCATTTAAAGAGTTTAGAGGGAGACCTATCTGCTACTGATTCTCAGAAACTTTTGAAAACTGGCCAAGAGATGATTGAAAAAATAAAGACACTTAAAAGTCGCTGGATGAGGAAGGAATCCAGAAATATTTTGAAATTCATGGAATTACTGTTTTCTGAAGTTAATCCCAAACTACTAGAATTATGGCTCTATGGCTTTTCAGAAGAAGACAGAGCTAAGTTGGAAAACTTGTCTACAGTTTTAAATGTTTCTTTTCCAGAAAATGAGAAGATCCTTCATAAAGGATTTAACTTTTCCTGGTTGTTCCATTCAGAAGGGCATAAATCACCAGCTATAAATATGGATTTTGTACATTTGAGTGAAACCGTAATTGATAGTCTTCATCAATTTGGATTTCTGAGGCAAGAACAAGTCTCAGAAGCTCTGGAAACAGTTTCTGCCGTAAGAAATGCATCTGGTCTCTTCTCAGCCCTATCTGAACCTCAAAAGCAAGAGCTTTATGCCATTTTATCTGACATATACCTAAATGTCTTCAACAGTAAGGATTCAGCTTTACTTCTGCAAATATATTCTTCACTTTACCAAAATATTTACAAGTTCTTCAGCATTCAGAGTAGAGAGTCTCTGCTCACTTTTCTGACACAAATCTCAAAATGTATTTTGGATATCATAAAGCAATTTAATTTCCAAAATGTCAGGGAAGCATTTGCATTTTTATCAGAGATAGCGGGAATTATTGTGGGAACTTCTGAAGCAACTTATTGTGAAAAATTGCTCTTAATTTTTAACTTTTTGGAGCTCCAAGCCCAATCCCTGATGTCTACAGAAGACCAAGAATCAGAAGTGATTCATGCTACACTGACAGGCCTTAAGCAGCTCTTCATACTGGATGAAGATTTTCGCATTTCTTTATTTCAGTATATGAGTCAATTCATCAATGGTTCAGTAGAAGCCCTACTGGATAGTGAATGCTTTGTTTTGAATGATAAACACATTTCTTCTGTGAATTATTCAACAAATGAGAGGTCTTCACTTATTCTTCCATGGGCACCAATCTTTTCAAACTTCTCTGCAAATGTCAGTGCGTTCAACCAGCTTATGGCTGTTCACTGTACCATTTCATGGCTTCAAATGTGGACTGAAATCTGGGGAAGCATATCTCACCTATTTAAGTTTGACAGGAATATTTTCACTTCTCTTCACATTGGTCTGACTCAACTTTCTGATGAATTGGAAAAGGATGTAGCAATGTCTAAAAGCTGCCAAGGACTGTTCCCTACCCATCGCACTGCTAGGCTGATATTAAATTTGTTTAAAAACGTAACTCACATTGATGATATCCATAATTGGGATGATCTCCTCGCTCTCAGGGATCTGTTGGTTGCATTGGGCAATGTATTAGTTACAGTAAAATCACAGAACCTGGACCAAGTAGAGAAATCTCTTTTCACCATGGACACTGCCTTTCATCAGCTCAAGACATTTCCATTGAACACAAGCAAAAGTAGAGAGTTTTTATATTTTCTGCTTGGAGTATTCTTTGAAAATAGCAATACCTCAAAGTATATAGATAAAAGTGTAAATTTGATAAACTACTTTCTTTCAACTAATACCACAAATCATGGAGCAAAACTTGAAAGTAGCGTCGCTGAGCTGAGAGAAACAATATTATTTCTTAGAAATGTGTCACGTGACCGAGATTTATTGTCCTGCGCTGCCGTTTTCCGAAATGTTACTAAACTTATTTTAGAAGATGACTTATTATTTGTAAATACTTCACAGAGGATATTTCATATTCTCACCATGTTAAATTCCACAATTTCCTCTGAGAACACAATTAGCAGACTGAACGGATGCATTGCATGTCTAAATGTCATCAACCGTCTGTATGTGATGTATAACTCAAGTTTTGCACAAAGCCATCCTCACAACATTTTGAGGAGTTACAAAGACGTGGAAAATAAAATGAACTCTGTATTGAAAATTGTAACTTGGGTGTTAAATACAAAGCAACCTATTTGTTCATTAAATGAGTCAAATACAGATTGTGTAAATATTTATTTGAAAAATATAACTGACTTTCTAAATATTATACTTACTACAACCTTTGAAAAAGAGAAGGTACCAATATTTGAGATTTTATTAGCTCTTTTAAATGATTCTACAAACCAAATAAGGATGATTATCAGCAACTTAACAAGAGACTTTGATTATGCATCTCAATACAACTGGAAACATTTTACTGAATTAATTTTGAGACCCATGGAAGTGTCAGATGAGATTCCTTACCAGTTTCAAAATATTTGGCTACATTTAATCACACTAGGAAAAGAAATCCAGAACCTCGTGAAAGATATTTCCCCACACATCCTGGAGAAGTATTCCTCTTTCAAAATGGAAAAGATTTTTAGTCTATTTGCCACCAGTCCAAAGGAAAAGGACATAAACAGTTTAGGCAATTCAATTTATCATTTAGCTAGTTACCTTGCCCTCAATATCTCTCATAATCTCCAAAATTTATCTAGAGTAGTTCCAACTGAAATAATGAAAGCTGTGGATCTTGGTGTTCAACTGATGAGGGATGTGTTCAACTCCTTAATGCCCACAGTTCTTCATAATATTCCACAAAATACAAGTCACATTCAAGTTCTAAAGAGAGTAACTTCTCTCATGCGTAGTCTCAAGAAGGCTGACATAGACCTTATAGTAGATCAGCTTCAACAAATTAGTGAAAGCCTAATGGATTTCTTTAAGAATATCAGCAGATTAGATACTGGCGATTTAGGGATCAACTTGATTGTTGGCTTGATGGAAAGATTTGTCACCAGCTCACACTCCTGGAACGTTAATCATCTGTTACAGCTGTCACGCCTGCTTCCTAAAGGCGACGTGGATTCTGTGGTTGATGTGTACTACGTGCTTCCTCATGCTGTGCGGCTCCTGCAGAGGGTAATTGATAAAAACATCACAGAGGCCCTTAAGGACATCTACAACTTCACACTCCTTCATGGGATAAGCATTTCAAACAATACCAAGGAAGACTTTGCTATTATGATAAAGACTCTTCTGGATACAATTGAATTAATATCAGATAAACCAGATACTGTTTCAGAGGTTTTAACATGCCTTGCTGTGCTTTGGTGCAGAAATCATACAACTTCTGGATTTCAGCAGAATCCAAAGTTAGAAGCCTGCAATGTCCACGGGTCTTTATCTTCTTCTTTTTATAGCAAAGTGGCCAGTATACTTGACCATCTCCACTTATCTGTGCAAGGTGATGGTTCACAATGTTCAGACGAAAGCACACAGGTGGAAATAACCAACAAAGTTGTCTGTGCAATTCATGAGTTAGCAGACTGGAATTCTATTCTTCTAAAGCTGTTTGAAGTCTTCCATATTAAAACTTCACTTGTGGAAGCTGTGCAAGAATTTTGGCATAAAGTGTTACCATTTGTCCCATCTTCTGGAAATCAAAGAAAAAACAGTATCTCTGCACTTTGTCCTGGTGGTCCCATAAAGCAATTTGCTTTGAAAATCATAGAAAAGCTAAAACATGTCAACTTTACAAAAGTTACATTAGGTGAAAACATCCTTAACAAGCTAACATTTTTAAATCAGATCCTTAACATTAGTAAAGATACAGAAACATATTTTCAAAAGAATATTTCCTTAGATTTGGGAAAGATAATAAAGTCTATTTCTGAGGACTGGGACCTAGAGAATGCTACTTATTATCTATTCTCTCCATTCATGATGCTTCTGGATGCAAAAGTTACAGGAAATAGTTTAGAAGCATTATCAAGAATTATTAAAAAAAGTGAAAAGACTCACAGCTTTGAAGAACTATGGCTTGATTTTGAACAGACCATGAACAACCTAACACATGACCTTAGTATCAGATACCCAGTCTCTGAAATTAACAAGGAAATCCAAAGTGCAAATTCAGTGGTTCTTCAAAACATGACTGTGCAACTTGGCCATTTTCTGGAAATCCTGAATTCATCATCATTGACGACATCAGAAAACAATGAAGATTTTCTATTAGTCATCAGAAGGTGGCTTCATGAATATGCCGATGAAGAGTACTCCAGGATGATACAAACACTATTTGTTCTTATGGCCAATGATAGTTCAATGGATGATCTCACCTTGTTGATTAAAGATGTCACAACAGTTTTGGGCTATCTGAAAAACATTTCCAGAGAAGGTGAACTTGATGTTGCTTTTCTTACTCATCTGCTAAATCCAGGACAGCTAACTAATTTCTCAGTTATTCAGTGGCTTTTCGAAAACATCCTAATTAACTCAATCAATAACTTAGCTGGGAGTTTTCAAGAAGCAGTTCCAAATTTAAGTGATATCGACCTTCAAGTAATGAATTTCATTAACCTCATCTTGAACTACACACAGTCAGAAAATGGTGGGAAAACAATTCTCTCTCCAAGAAGCCTAGCGGGTGTTATGGAACAGTTTTTGAAAACATTCTTCTCCTTTTTACTAAAGGAAAATTCTGAGACCAAAGTATCTCTTCTGCTAAAAGACTTCCACAAAGATGTTATTGCAGAGATGAGGTGAGTCTGCTTTTGCTTTGCATGGTGCATGTAGTTGTGATGTAATCCCAAATCACTTTGTTGTCTCCAGTGTAGAAATGTCAGTAACAGCACTTGTATCTAAAGTCTTTGAATGATCTTTGAAACAAATTTGCTTCAATAAACATTTTATCAAAATATCAAGGTAAAATAATTCTGATGACTATCATCCAGTAGTAAGCATATACCTAGCCCATAACAATTAACTCCATCTTGTTCCTTTTACATTTTTAAATTATAAAAATAAATATAGCATCCTATTTTACATGGAATTTCTAGCCCTCCTAGGCCAGAAACATACTAGAAAAGGCACTCTGGGACTCTTGTTCAGCCCTGCCAAACTGACATATTACAAAGCCATATCAGTGTCTAAGAGATTTACTAGCATGTAGTCAACCCTTGGTAACTGTGGGAGGTTGATTTCAGGACCCTCATAGATACCAACACCCACGAATGTCCAGGTTCCACACATAAAATGGCATAGTATTTGAACATAATCTACAGACATCTTCTCACAAACATTGAATCAGGTCAAAACTACTTACGAGTAAGCTACGCACCAGACACAGTGTAAAGCGAAATAGATAAAATTCTTCAGCATCTTTCTTTCAGAGAGCTATCTCTTTCCCCATTTTAAAACAATTGGTGTGGCCTGGTTGCATCTTAGTTTGGCTGAATCTGTGGGTGTGAAAACCATGGACAGAGAGAGCTTGCAGTAGTTTTAAAATTCAAAAAAATACAAACATGTTTACCACATTTTCAGAGGCACTTACATCATGAATCTCTGCAGTTATTTCAGCTTCTTTCCTTTTCTTTCCCCTTCCTTCCTTCCTTCCTTCCTTCCATCCTTCTTTCCTTCCTTCCTTCCTTCCTTCCTTCCTTCCTTCCTTCCTTCCTTCCTTCCTTCCTTCCTTCCTTCCTTCCTTCCTTCCTTCCTTCCTTCCTTCCTTCTTTCCTCTCTCTCTCTTTCTTTCTTTTCTTTTTTCTTTTTCTTTCTTTCTTTCATTTTTTTTTTTCCAGACAGAGCTTCCCCATGTTGCTATCCTCCTAAGCCTCCCAGCTAGGACCACAGGTGTAGCTACCATGCCTAGTCCTTGTCAGACAGGGTCTGACTGCTACTCAGTGCAGTCATCCTCCTGCCTCAGCCTCCTGATATGCTAGGATTACAGGAGCTCACTGCTGCACTTGGTCTTTGGGCTGGGCTAGGTAGGAATGGAACATGGGCCTCCCATGTGGTCCCAGCCTGTGCAGCATGGCATCTTATCAGCGTGCACCACAAATTGGGCCTCACCATTTCCAAAATCAGGAGTATGTGACTTTTAAAGTTGTTAGGTTTGAGTAATCACTCTTCTTATTGTTTGACAGTAGAATATTGTTTCATCTGGAATTATTTTAGCTCATCATCTTTTACACAGTATTACTCTGCTATCTTGCTGTTATATACATATTAAATCATAAAAATCTCTATATTTTAAACTTTCTCTCACTAAAATATTAAGCATGAGATTAAAATATTGGGTTGTTAGAAAAGTCATGACATTTTTTTTTGTTTTTCTATGCAAAAATTTGTCATGCATGACTTTTTCAACAATCCAATACATATATATTATGGTTTTGTCCCAAAGGATAAAATTCTAGAAATTCTGAAATTGGATCAGTTTCTTACCTTGATGAAAGAAGACAGATTGATGAGCATTTTCTCAAGTTTAAAGGAGACCACATACATATATATCTAATCAAAGACTTATTTATATTAGACAGTGGATAATTTTATTTTGATAGTCACCAAGGACTAGAGTTTATGTGACGTTTATTTAATACCCTTTTAAGGGAAACGTCAATGAAAAATGAAACTGAAAGTAATTTGAACTTTTCTTACAGTGGTGAGTCAGCTGCTTTTCTGTTTCAGTAGTTCTGAGTTCTTTAAACTCAATCAGGATCTTAGGTCAGTTCTTTGCATTTTGAGAAAAAGTTCTACGGAGGTAGCAAGTCTCATGGATACTCTTATAAACTCTTCTAATCAGAACTTTGCAGTTTGCATTCTACACTCCAAGAAATTCTACTTGCTAGCCTCACTGATTTGCTTTTCTTTATTAATAATTTTTTTTTTTTTTACTTCCAAGGAGCAGAGCAACGTTAGAAATTAACTAAGAGATCTGACAAAGAAAGTCGTGTCCTGGAATCCCTGTTAGAAATGTCTAAGATTCAGACCATGCTGTTAAATGACAGTGCGTAACTGAGAGAAATTGTCACATCAGTGTGCTCCACCATGAAACTTACTCAGCTAGCCAAGAAAGTGTTGGGGAAGATGGCTGTGATTTTTAAAACTCATGCTATCTTCAGTGTCATGGGCACTCTGAAATTCTTTGAAATTCTCTTTTCCATTATGTGACAAAATATTCAACATCTTGTGAAGGAAATAGCTACTTCAAAAAAATTTAGATTATTTCACATTTAAAAATATATATGGTCTATTGATACCATTTCTTGACTTGACCCTAAGGATGACTGGGGCCAAACCTAATATTTCACAACCTTCTGATATTTTAAATGTATCATTAAGTATATTTTCATATTTGAACCAATTCAAGAACTTTTCTGATATTTTGGAAGAAATTGGTGAATTTTAAACTTGTATGAGTATCACTTTGGGAGATGCAGAATGTCTTGTGATAGCATCTATTAATGGGCCTCAACTACTCTCTATGGATTCTGTCAATGTATGGGAATAAATTCTGAATTGCTTGGTTCCTATAAATAACATCACCAACCAAATGGACTTCTTGCATCTTCATCCAATTTCCATTCAAAGTTGCTCTCAAGTGGAAAATGTGAAAGAATTAGTAAAGTGATCATTTTTTTTTCTAAAATGTTAATGCAGAATAGCACAGAAGTAGGGACTTACTTAAAGAGGTGACTGAGCTCACATTAGAAGTTCTCTGGAAGAGTTTAAGAAAGGATGATTGGGATGTTTTTAACCTACTGCTGACATTTGCTCAGCCTCCCAATGACCATTTGGAAACCTCCAGAATGGTTGCAGGGAACTTTAGTGGAATTAAAAGTGACTATGGAGGTGATTTGAGTAAAGATTTAGTATTATTTTTTTGACTCATCTTTTGGTCAGAGTATAACTCATCAACAGCTTGAAATAACGTATTAAGAGAATAGCTCTCATAGGAAAAGAGTTCCTCCTAAATGACACTCAGTGGGTAAATTCTATGAGAGCTTTTTTCCAGCCAGTTTTTGAGATTTTTATTAACACAACTACTGGAAAGAATGTCACATCAGAAAAAGAAGTGAGGACCAATAAAGAGATCACTGATTTTCTTTATAGCTTCAAACCATTATGTGTTTTGAGAAATACTTGAGGGGATTATTTATATTGACTGAATACTGGCAAAGAGTCTCACTGACAAATCAAAAGTAATAAAAGAATAATTCACTTCATTTTTTTTCCCTCCTGCAGTCACTATAAAATAAAAACACAGAAGAATTACATTGAACCAGTGTAAGTGGTCCTTCTCGACTTAACTTCCATTACACTCTGAAGTCAGCTTCAGCATGAATGATTTCAATTCAGTCCTTTCTTTTCACTATTTACTCTATTATTTGGCTTGATATGATTTGAATCTATGAAAAATTTTTCAAAAGTAAATTATTTTCAAATATAAAAATGCCTTGCTTTATTCACTTGTCCCAAGGCTAGACAAAAAAAAAACAATTTTTCTTTTGCATACTCTGGTAGCCAAGAGTCCTCCCATTTGATAGGTAGGAGGAGTATGAAGCCACTCACTTCACACAGAAAGCTGTGCTTCTGTTGTAGCTAACCACAGAGAGGTGCAGGCAGTGGGTGGCTCCTCCCCTTGTTAGTTCAATCCAACTCCACCTGGTGGATCCACCTGCAGGCCCTCCCCTCCCTGGAAGTGGAAGGTTTCAGTGGAAATCTGATCCTCTTGCTCTAACAGTAGACCACTGCCCAGGTGGGAGGGTGTACGGAATCCAGGGATGCTGCACCTGCCCTCTCTGCCCTCTCTGAGTGTAATAATACTATCTGGATGGTCCATGATCCTTGCCTGCCCCTGCCTTTCTCTTAATCCCACGTGCCCCTCATTCATTAGATGGATAATCTAAATGATTTTCTGTTCTGTTGCTACAGAGCAGGACCTGGAACCCAGTGATTTTCTTTTATACCTTGGTAAGATGTCCTTAGTCATGAGAACAGGTGCCCATGGGCACAAAGAGCCATCACTACCTCAAAATTTGAATGCTGGCTCTCTGAAGTTTCTGCCTCATCCATTGGCTTTGATGCCAAACTGAACTGTTGATATTAGGGCTCTACTCTGCATTTTCTTCTGAACTAGATGTGATCCTGTCATTCTCCACCAACCTCAGCCTTATCTCAAATTTTTTCAGTTCTCAACAGAGACTTTACATCTTAGCTCTATGGACTATCATATCTTGATTCTAATCATTAGCCTTTGCAAATCAAGATAATGGACCAAGAAAAAACAAATGCCAGCTTTACTTGCAACAAAACCATGCTTTGAACTTAAGTAAAAGAGTCCAAAGTTTTTCAGAGGCCTAGCCTATGCTATCTGTGTTCTCGTGTTCCTAAAAACATAGTTGAGCAGGGAGGATACTACCTACATATGTGTTATGACATGATCTCTACACAGTAGAGATGCACTGAGTTGTGGATTTTCACTCTTTAATACCATTGTCTGTTTTTTTTTTTTCTCCTAAGTGTTACTGGAATATGTCAAGTTTTCCAGCAGCCTGGGAAGCCCTCTGGAACCATGGAGATGTTGCAGAAAGTGAGGATGGTGTTTTTGCATGTACTCATCATTTTTGCAGGTGGGCTGCTATGTAAAACTACATAATCGTCCTACGCCAATTTTCAGAGTTTGGCTGCAGAGAGATGAAGAGAGTGCCTGAGTTTCTTTCAGAACAAAGCAGAACCTTAGCCTGGCTTCCAGGCCCTGGGGAATCTGGCCCACCCTTTCCAACTTCATTCCCACCACTGGGAATCTCTGCTCAGCCAAGTTTTTTTTTTTTTTTTTTTTAAAAGAGGTTTTTGCTATAGGGGGCATGTGCTCGCCAGAAAGATTGAGAGAGACAGAGAGACAGAAAGCGAGAAATCACCCCCCAGGGGGATGGGCATGCTGCAATCCCTTCTCCTCCATTCTCCTCTTGGGATCTTGGGCATGCATACACTTGTGCCTGGTGTGAGTTTAAGCCACTGGGTCCAGGACTCGAACCATGGTCGGCTGCATGAGAGTCCAGTGACATAGCTGTTACACCAACTGCTGGTCCCTCTGCTCAGTAAAATTAAACCGTTTCCTCCTACCCGTGTACCAGGCTTTCTGATCTCTGACCTTGCTGTTGAGATGTGTTTCCACTGTCTCCTTGACCTTAGCTGGGCTCCATGGCCTTTAGTAGGGAGGTGGCATCTTGTCTGAGAACTGCCCCATCCTCTTTGCTGGCAAGGACCTTGAGGCAATTTTTTTTTTTTTGAGAGATTTTTGCTATAGGGCACGTGTGCTCACCAGAAAGACAGAGAGGGACAGAGAGACAGAAAGCGAGAAATCACCCCCCAGGAGGGATGGCCACGCCACAACCCCTTCTCCTCCATTCTCCTCTCAGGATCTTGGGCACACACGCACACGTGCCCGGCATGAGTTTAAGCCACCGGGTCTGGGACTCAAACCGCGGTCGGCTACATGAGAGTTCAGCGACATAGCCATTATGCTAACTGCTGGTCCCCCTTGAGGCAATTTCTATCAAATATAATATTTCATTCTCTTATTTCTTATATTTTTCCCCATGTAGAGTCAACCTTTTTTTTTTTTTTAAATAAAGCTTATTTATTTATGTACTTCATGAGAGAGAGGGAGCACTCCTAATATGGTTTTTATGCTTTGATCTACCCCCAAACTCAGCCAGCCAGAGTCCTAAGTTTGGTAGGTACAGGGAGACCATGGGATGTGAACCTGGGACCTTCCTGTGTGGGTTCAGCATTGCAGAATGTCGCATTACCACTGCACTAGGAAGAAACTAACCCAGGGTCATGTGGTGAGAGTGAGCAGTGGGGAAACAGGAGGCTTTGTGGGAGGCATCACTGAGTGGGGGCATTTCAGGTGACATTTGAGTGATCATGTTCACTACTATGTCCACCCAGGATCTGGGAAAATCTTAGAAAGGTTGCATGGATCAGCGAGTGAGTGCTGGCATGAGACAGAGAACTTTTTGCTGTCTGTGTTAATCCACACCACCTACCACGGGGCCAGGCCCAGGTGCTGGGCCTTGGCCTATGGTGTGTAACACAGTAGACCGCCTAATTACACCATTGCTTCTAGGTAAGACCTATTGCTCCCCAGGCGCAGAATCAGAATGGGCTCTTACAAAGGAAGAAGTGAGACATTCCATGTATGAATACAATTCCAGTGGTCACATGAGGGGGGACTTGTATATGTTTTTATTTATTTATTTATTTAGTTTTCAGAAAAATCTCTATTTCCAACTCAAAGATATCAGGGATAGTATAAAAAATAAAATATTACAGATCAAAGAACCCATTGGGAAGGTCAATAAATAACTACAGCCTGTGGAAGTGTGCTGCAGTGAAATTTAAATCAATGCCTTTCTGGTTTTCGAATACCTATCCAGCATATTGAATTCAGGCATGTTTGAAGACATAATTATTTTGACATGTCAGTCAGCTAATGTAATAGCTTTTAATGAGTTAAACATTCATTAGTACCTAAATTCATATTTATTTTGCCATTCTGTTTTGCAGCTGCTAAATTAATACAGCATACTTGAAATTACATTAGTAACAGAAATTTTTTAGTTTTTATGTTTTATCTCAAGGAAATTTAAGCGTGACTAACATTTAAACTGCTACACCACTTTCCTTATTAACCTGTCACTCCATTCTGTAGAATAGAAGGACAGTGACAGATCCAGAAAAGGTTCTAGGGTCTTTCAGTTAAAATTCAGAATAGAATGGACCAGGACCAGCAGATGGAATAATAATTATGTTGCTGGACTCCCATGTAGTCGACCACAGTTTGAGTCCCAGACTGAGGCTTAAAACTCATGCTGGGTGCATGTGTGTATATCCCCAAAATCCTGAGAGGAGAATGGAAGGGAAGGGATTGCAGCATGGCCATTCCTCCTAGGGGGTTATTCTTATTTTCTCTTTCTCTGGTGAGCATATATGCCCTATAGCAAAAAAAAAAGCTCTTTAAAAAAAAAAAAAAGATAGAATGGACCAAAAGGGGCAAACAGCTCTTTCCTAAAACACAAGGGAGTTAGCAGTGAGGGCTGTTATGATTGGTGAAAACAAAGTTATTTTTTCCTAACCATAGAGGTGAGTTTGGTATTTCCATGAAGGAAGTTATTGCTTTTCTCCTTCTGGTTTGATACTTTAAATATGCCAACAATTTCCCAAGAGCCTAATAGGCCCGTAGAACCAGAAGAAGCTTCAGTGGGCATCTGCTTGAATCTTAAAACTTCACAAATTAGCAAACTGTGGTATAGAGTGTGAGCAAGTTGTTCAAGGTTTTAGAGTGAAGAAATTAGAGCCCCTCTTAAGAGAAAGAGACTTGGGGGCATTCAGTCAGGCAGGAGGGAGCAGAATGGAGGGGTCTGGAGAGAGCTGACATATCTGGAGAGCCAGGACAGATGTCTGAATGTGTCGCCGAAGCCAAAAAGAATAACCACAGCAGGTAGGAAGGCAGGAGTCAGGCATCGAAGAAGCAATATGAGGTGGGGGAAGGGGGGACTGAGAAAGTGGAAGGGTAGGAGGCTTAAGATGGGCTCTTGCTGGTGCTAAGAGTTGCTGGATGTCCTGGAGGGGTTGCTTTAAGGGCAGGTTGCAGATGATATCAGATCCAGGGCTGACAGAGGCCAGGTGACCTGCAGCCCATAGTTATTCCCATAGCTTTACCCTCTCCGATCTAACCTTGCAGATGGGGATTGGTCACCATCTAGTCTATGTGTTTATGGTGCATGGAGGACGCCCAGGACGGACACATCCATGACATGCCCAGTACCAACATTAAGTTGGCCTTCTCATGGTGTACTCTCCACTCTTCTGGGTTTGAATGGAATGGTTTCTAAACATGTTGTCTTCCTCAGAGCAGAGGGTCTGCTCATGCTCAAAGATTAATACTGTGATGTTCAACAACACTTTTCTTACTCCATTGTACATTTTGAAAAATAATAAAGGGGCTTCGGAAGAGTGAGAGAAGGAAAAATGGCAGAGAGAGTTGGCAGAGAGAGATTTTTGATAGGGCCTTGCCATGTTGCCACGTTGTATTCCTCTTTCCCAGCCTCCCAGTTAGCTGCCTCCATAAGCACAGGCCTTCCTGGACCTGTTTGTGTTAGACTGGGAACTAAACCCAGACCTCCCTTCATGGGGCCTCTGCCATTGTACAGTAAAATCCTCCCACTCATGCCACTGTGGCTGGGCCATACATTTTCAAAAACAGTTTCTTTCTATGAGAGAGAAAGAGGGAGATACAGGTAGCCCCAACAGGGTCTTTATGCCATGATCTGTCTCAGGTGGTCTGGATCATGGTCATCCCTGTGCCCAGTGTGTACAGAGAGGTCACTGGAAGTGAACCCAGGACCTCTCCTAGGTGGATGCAGTTCTGTTACTGTTGTACCATGCCTCATGCTCAAGAGATTATTTAAGACTTGCTTTTTCTACAATAATGGGCCTATCTTCAAATTCAGTGAAATAAGATTAATAAAAAAAGAAAAACAAACAAGGTATCAAAATGGGATGATTCTAGAAAGCATGACTTTGGGTATAGGGTATCTACTCTTCATTGTATATGGTTCAAAACTGTTTTTTATTTATTTTTTTAATGATAGAGAGTACATGTATGAGAAAGAAGTCCCCTTGACAGGATCTTGTTACACCACAGACTCAGCAGAACCTTGAGCACACAGGGTTTCCACTTCCAGCTGGGTGAACCTATGCGCCAACTTGCTATGGACAGTGCCACCAGGCTGAGCCAAAATAAACTTTTTGTAAATGAATAAACTTTATTTTTCAGAGTAGTTTGAGATTCATAGGAAAATTGTGAAGAAGGTGCAAAGATTTTTCCCACATGCCCTCTGACTCCACTCATGTACAGCTTCTCCCTCTACCAAATCCCACCAAACTGGTGCATTTGCTGTAGTTTGTGAACCTTGTTGACACATCGCGATTATCCAAAGTCTGTACTTTATGTTAACGTCTATGCTTGGTGTTAAACATTCTATGGGTTTGGACAAATGTCCATTTGTGTGTATCCACCATTGTAGTATCAGGGAGTTTTGTTTCCCTAAAAATTCCCTGTGCTCTATCTGTTCAACCCTAGTTCCTGGCAACCACTGATCTTTTTACTGTCTCCAAAGTTTTGCCTTTTCCAGAATGTCATACAGTTGGAATCATACTGTATGTAGGCTTTCTAGGCAGACTTTTTTCAGTTAGTACTACTCAAAACTTCTGAAAACTGTCTTCTAGAAATAATTATTTCAGAGTCAAGATTGCATTTTTATTTTTCTAACTGAAAAAAAAAAGCTTTTGTTCCTCATAAAATGCTTCTTATTTTCTGCACTGACCAAGCATCTAGAATGGATAGGCCTTGTGCTTGGTGCAATCAGTGACAGAGAGCAGGGTGGGAAGATTCCACTGCTGGGGGCTTGTGCTAACAGGTCTGTCATGCAATGGAAGGTCAAGCAGAGAGGTGCACTCACGTGGATCTACACAACCAGAGAGAGAGGGGTCCGATGGTAGAATTCTGAGAAGTAGATGGGCTCAGGAGGAAACAGGTGTCTTGCAGAGGTACAGACAACCGTGACAGATGGCAGGGACAGGAAGGTGGAGGTGCTGGAAGCTGCAGGAAGGTTTGGGATGCAACGTGGATCCTTTGTGCAGATTCCTATAGCTGATAATCTCCTTTGGGGAGAAGTCCTGGGGCTCAGAATAGAAAGTAGCTTCGAGGGGTAAGATGGGGGTGGGGTCTGTGAGGAGCCTGCAGTATCCTGGGCATGGCCTGGTGGGGTGCTGGACAAAGGGCAGAAGCTAGAATTACTGGGAGGTGGAGTTGGGAGGATGGAGCGTTGGTTGGCTGTGAGGGCTAAGGCTAAGGAGAGCCATGGAAGACGTCTAGGATGTCACCTGGGAGTCACGGAGGATGGAGAGGCTCACAAATAGGTTATATATATAATTTATCCTTCCAACTGGGCACTTTTGGGACATGTGCCTAAAAGAGGACATGGTTAATAGTTACTCTAGGACAATAAGGGAATACTCAGACTGTCCTGGGCAAACTGGGCTGATGGGTACCCTGCCTACTGGTGGTGCAGTATGTGAAAGTAGAGAAAGGAGATTAATTTCTTTTTCTTTCTTTCTTTCTTTCTTTCTTTCTTTCTTTCTTTCTTTCTTTCTTTCTTTCTTTCTTTCTTTCTTTCTTTCTTTCTCTCTCTCTCTCTCTCTCTCTCTCTCTCTCTCTCTCTCTCTCTCTCTCTTCTTTCCTTCCTTCTCTTTTTCCTCCCTTTCTTCCCTTCCTCCTATGCACATACTCTATCATGAATAAAGAAAGAAAACTACTTAGGGTAATGCCAGACCATACTTGCTGAGTAAATGAATTCATTTATCTATAAACAGTAAGCTACATTCATGTGATTCCTAATGTTGAACCATTTTTGCATTCATGAATAGGCCAAACCAAGTTGGTAATGATATATGTTAATCTGCTGGAATACATTACTAATTTTTTTAGAGTTTGCACTTTCTCTCTCTCTTTCTTTCTTTCTTTCTTTCTTTCTTTCTTTCTTTCTTAGATATTTTTCTATAGGGCATGTGTGCTTGCTGGAGAGACAGAGACAGAAAGTGAGAAATCACTCTTGCCCAGGGGGCATGGCCACACTGCAATCCCTTTTCCATTCTTCTCTCAGTATTTTGGGCACACACACACACACACCCAGCATGAGTTTTAAGCCACCAGAGCAGGGACTCGAACTGCAGCTGACTACATGAGAGTCCAGCAACATAACTATTATGCCATTCGGTGGTTCCAAGGACGTTAATTTCTATACAATCAGTTAGGCCCAGGAAAAACAAAGTTATATAGTTACACTTGAAACTCAAAT
Source organism: Tupaia belangeri chinensis (assembly GCF_000334495.1). NCBI lineage: Eukaryota > Metazoa > Chordata > Mammalia > Scandentia > Tupaiidae > Tupaia > Tupaia belangeri. The sequence continues at coordinate 581,876 of NW_006199369.1, forward strand.
GAAACAGCCTCCCCTTTATCTTCTATCTTAATGGTTTGAGAAAACTTTAAGAATTTGTATCACCTTGAATCTTTAAAAAATGATTTTGTGAGTGATTGGTTCAGAAAAGGCTTGTTTCCTAATTACTTCTGTGTTTCCTCCTGCAGAAAACCCTTCCTTGACTAAGGACATTTTGTGTGCTGCTGTGCACTGCAGGGAAGGCAGGATAAGGCATCTCATTTTGTCGGCTATACAAGGGGTCACTTTGCTGCAGGACCACTACCAGGTTTGTTCTCTTTCTATTTCACTGAATTTTATTAACATTACGATTAGTCTGTGCAAGGCAGTCAAGTTATTTCAAGCTTTCTGCTTGGTCCTCACAACCATAGCCGCTGCGTTGTGTAGAGTTACATAGGGTGTTAGGTCTGCATTTTAAGTGCCACCGTTACCCTACTGTGCTCTCCCTGTGGTGTGCTGGGGTTGACCTGTACTCAGTCCTGAGAGCTGATGGCTAGATTTTCAGGAGTTTTGCAAGCTAGTTGTTAGACTAGACATCATTACCAATCAAAATATATAAACATATAATTAAAAACAATAGCAATAGATATTCAAAACGTACCCCTTTCTGATTAGTATGCTGTTACATATTCTTCTGAAATTACTTGCATATCTATATGATATAAATATTATGATGTATATATACTATGGGATAGGGTAAGACCTAGCTATATGTATTAAATTGTATCTATATGATGGAAATACTATATGGCTGGGGGTGGTCTTCAAAAGTTAGTGGAAAATCTGTATTACGAAAAAACTGTTAATGGATTTAAAAATTTTTGCACCAGCATATACTTGTACTTTAATTCTGGCTTTTTGGTGAACTTTTGAAGTTCTCTGGCATAATTTTGTGCTTCTATGCAGTTCTTTCCAACTCTATGGTCAGTGATGTAATTCTAGTAGCTTGAACTAGCGAGATTTGAACTAAACAATGTGAGAGTATTTACACCATGGAAATTGGCAAGTGCTACAAATCAGATTATATTTTTTCTTGAGATATATATTTTTTAAGTTTATTATTTTTTCTTTAATGAGAATGACAAAAAGAGGGAAAGAAGAGAGGGAGAGACAGACAAGCACCCTTGGCAGGGTCTCGAGATCCTCCCCTTCCCTTCTCAGCCCACCAGGACCGTGGGGACATGTACCTAGTGAATATAGGTCAACAAGGGAAACAAAACCATTGTCTTCCACATGAATGCAGCATCATTCAAGCAGTATATTACTGCTGTGTCGCTGAGCTGGCCCATGGAGCTAGTTTTCAAATATTTGCCAGTCTATCACTGGCTCCAACTAATGACATACACTGGCAGGTTCCAAGAACTGATAGCTGAATGGAAACTAGCACGGCAATTTCCTTTTTATTAATTTGGATAAACCTCTGACAAGCTCTCATGGAAGGTCTCCAACTAAAACAGGGTTGAAGAATATGACTTTTACATGGAGTCCTCTCTCTTGCCCTGAAGTTAAGGCCCTCTGAGCCTGAGGCAGGCTTGCTGAAGAAGTTTGGGCAATGGCAGTATTTTTCTCAGAGGGAGTGAAGACCTGTCTTTTTTCTCAGTCAGTATAGTTCTGAACTGAACAGTTTCCATTGCTTTTGTGGTATAGAATTTCTACCAATCCTATGTCCATTAAATGTGGATCACCACAGAAAGTAGGG
>NW_006199369.1:583597-609047 GCF_000334495.1 Tupaia belangeri chinensis
TGCAGAACCCCCATCATGAGGGTGTGGGAGACCTCACCTCTGGGGAAAGTGAGGAGGAAGTGGGGGCTGCTGATTCTCCCCCAGTGCTCTTGACTCTCGGTGGAGTGGTATGTGAGCACAGGAAGTCCTGAAGGGCCTCTAGAGAGAATTTGTAGTGCCCATGGTTTGTCATCTTACAGTGATTTATTTATTCTTATTTCCAGTTTGTGCAGATCTTTGTCAGGTATTAATTGTGGATAAAGAAAAAGAAACTCATGGGACCAGCAGTTGGCATAATGTCTATGTCGCTGGACTCCCATATAGTCTACCACGGTTTGAGTTCTGGACCCAGTGGCTTAAAATCACGCAGTGCACATGTGCGTGTGTGCCCCAGATCCTAAGAGAAGAATGAAGGATAGGGAATTGTGGCGTGGCCATTCTCCCTAGGGGGGTGATTTCTCTCTCTCTCTCTCTCTCTCTCTCTGTCTTTCTAGAAAGTGCATGCACCCTATAGCAAAAGCCTCTCAAAAAAAAATAGAAAAAATACTCACAATTTTTAAGTGCTGAGTTTTTGAGTTTATGATAATAAAAACAGGACAGAGATTCCAGCTTTCAAAACAACTGACTCAAAGACTGTATTTCTAGTTCAAATTATTGTTTTATTGTCAACAATTCCTAATAACAGTTAGGTTGGTTTTGATAAAGAGCAGAAGTTCCTTCTTTGATGACAAAAATAGAACAGCACCAAGCTTTTAGGATGGCTCTATAGTTCAAGGGCTTCAAGAATGTGAGACTTTTAGAAATATAAATCTTTTCTATTCTCTGCGAGATGAAGTTCCCAGTACCCAAAGGAGGGAGGTGAAGGCCATAATATCAGTTTTAGTTTCTCAGTATCTAAATAAATATATTCTAATATGTAATTTTCTCTTACCAACATGTAGTTCTTACTAGAAGTGCGTCTCCACCAATTGCACTGATAGGACGAAGGCTGTCATGTCAGCTCCTTATCCTTCCCACTCTTGATCCCAAACAGTAGAAAACAGCCATAAGGAGCTGAATGGGGGTTGGAAACTAAAGGGCAAACATGACAGCAGGTGCCCAGTGAGTCCCAGCACTTTTGTGAAAAGCTGAATCAGAGAATGTGGCTAAACTCCCTGTTAAACAGGCGGCTTCTGCCTCCTTAAATCTAGACAGAAGAATTGGGTCCTTGTGTCCCTTTGGACCTACCTAGGTACTTGCTTGTCTAGTTCCCGTGTGATCACAGACCTGTGCTAGCCAGAGAAGGCATCTGACACGTGTACCTCTTCATGTGGTGGTCTTACCCTCAGGGCTGTCATTTCAGTCTCTGTGACGGACTCTTCTCCGAACATGCAGCCTAGGCAGGCTGTGCCGAGGGAAGCCGAACTGTTCTTCTAGTACTCCTTTCCTCTGGGGAGGGAAGTGCACTTTCCTACAGCATAATCCCCTCTGTGGCAAGGATCATTTTGCTAAATTTAAGAATGAAGATGGATTCTGGAACTAGAGAAGGGGAGAAGGATAGGAACATGAGGAGAATTTGGTTACTAGATACAAGAGTGCAGGTAGACAAGGGGAATGGGTTCTAGAGTGCCACAGCACCTGCAGAGCGACGATCATTGCTGTCAATGTCTATTTCAAACATAGGAGAGCAGATTTTAATGTGCCCAACACAAAGTAGTTATAAATGTTGGACATGGTGGATACGTTCTTGCCTTGATTTGACGATTACACAAAGTCTACATGCTTTGAAAAACACGCTGTGCTCCGTAAATACAAGGGGTCTTCCAAAAGTTCATGGAAAATGCATATCAGGAACAAACCAGGCATAAGTATCAATTTTTACACCACAATATAGTCACAGTTTACTTCCATTTGTTTCCATAAACATTTGAAATGCCCTTGTGTGTACAACTATTATATGTAAATTAGAAATTATGATAGGAAGAAAAGAAAAAAATAACATTCGTAGCAAGAGTAATGTAAGTGCAGTGAATTAAATTTAATTTGCACATAATTACAAATACAAACCAGAGTTCCTTTTGTATGGGTTCATTTCAGTCTATGTTCTCAAGAGCAGTTGGCCCCTCACAGTCCAATCACTTATGCCTCTGTGTTGGTTGTATCTGTGCACTGTGTGCTCTGAGGAGGGACCACTTTGGAGGACAGGGAGTATTAGACTTGGGAGATGTTGGGGAGAGAGAATTGGGGAACGGTTACAGAGGTCCACACTCAGGCAGAAGAGCAGTCTGGAAACAGAAGGGGTGGCTATGTACATGACCAGAAACGGACTCCTCAGTTGGAGCCCGGGATTGCACCTCCCACCTGCCACTGAGCACATACACTGCCTGAGCCTGGCATCCTGTCCTTCCTGCTTTCCCAGGATCATATTCAGACTTGGAACAGGTCTGGACACCTATCCTTGGGCCAGTGAGTGAGAGTGAAGGCAGAGGAGGCTGTGTCTCCAAGGACAGAGGTGGCAGTGGAAACCTAAGTAAAGAGCATGGGGTCTGTGGCCTTGAGTCCTGCCACAAAGTTCGAAATGAAGACTTTCTGAGTCGACTGCTCCCTCTAAGACTCTGTAGGCAGCAGGACCATTGTACTGTGGGCTCCTGCCAAGGCCATGACTTCCATGCCTCTCTTGGTTCACTTGCAGCATCAGCACAGATGACGACGACTCCCTTCCCAATCCCTTCTCTACTCTGCTTCTAGGACCTCCCCGGTGTTCTTCTGACATCCTTGGCAAACCTATCTTTATCTCCAGCCCTGATTTCTCCACATGCTGGAGGGTCCCAGGCTGTCTCCAGACCTTCCTCTTCTCTGTCCATCCACATTCATTTACAGCCTAGAAATTCCTATTATTTCCTGATAACTTCCAATCATCCTTCTCCATCCGGGACTTCCCCTCATCCTGGGCCAGTTTGTTCAGCTCTCTCGTGACATCTCCACTTACTTGCCACACAGGCCTTTCAACTAACACATCTGGAAAAGAACTGGATCTTCCCACCCACATCTGGCATTCTTTGCTTCAGATGTCAGGAGTAACAACCTTGGCGTCCTATTTACCCTTTTCCACTTTTCTCTGTTAGCGAACAGTTCATTCTGCCTGCTAAATGTTCCCAGAATCAGGCACTGTTCCACCACCTCTACCAGCACCTCCTGGAACTTAGCCTCTGTCACAGTTCACCCATGTGGGTCTGATGCCCTCCCAGCTCTCTCCTCCTTTCCTTGGCTCAGTCCTCCATCCAGTAGCCAGAGTGGTCCTCCCAAAGACCAGCAGATCAGGGCACTCCTCTGCCAAAAGCCTCCTGGTGTAGTGCAACCTCAGTCAGAGTAAGTGCTTTTCTCCACCATGCCATCACCTCTGCACCCACCTGAGGGTCTTTGCACCTGCAGTATCCTATCCTTTGCCTGCAGCATGCTTCTCTGACAACAAGGAAAAAAATGTGACACTCCCCCACAAACCTCTAGCACTGCCCCCTTCTGCCTGAGTGCTCTTCCCATCACCTGACATGGGCTGACTCCCCGGTCCCTGTGACTGTTTGCAACCCTGCTTCTACATTAACATGCAAACCTCACGAGGCCCGGAGATTTGGTTTCCTGCGTTCATTCTAGGCCCAGCACCTGGTTTGTGCCTGGTAGGTGCTTAGTAACAGTTGTGATGAGTGAGTCATTTTGAAGCAATGAATGAATGAGGAATTTTGTAGGATTTCTGCTCAAATTCCTCCCCCCACCCCCAAGTCACCTGGAGAAAAAAAATGAAACTGGAAAGAGAACCACAATGGATGAATTAGAGTCAGAAAGTAGTATGCTATGTAAGGAGGCTCCACCCGGCTTGGTTCGCTGCAGGGTGAGATTTCAGAGATTCAGTGGTGGTGCTGGTGGTGTGAGTTTGGGTGGTGTAATCACATGTTGATGCTCATCAGTTTCTGGGAAGTCTTCACCCTCTACTCAGGTTCTCTTCTGCTGTGCCCAGGGACCCATGTCTGGTGGGTTCCAGAGCTCCAGGCTCCTGGTCTTGACATTTTAGCAGCCTTCACATTTGTTTTAAGTTCATCTATTTTATTCAGGATAGAGAATATGTACACACATATTATAGAGAGAGGGAGAGAGAATTGCCCTCGACAGGGTCTTGTCACGCTGTAACCCCCTTACCTGGGCCCTCCACTTGTCAGAGTCTTGGGTATGTGCCCAAACACCCAGCCTGTTTTAAGCTGACCCAGGGATTTGAACCTGGTTGGCCACTGTGACTTCTAGCACTGCAGTTTACTTTCCTACTGACTGTACAACCACACTGGGCCTAAGATTCTGCATGAAGATGAGATAATATAATGTGTTTTTTTTTTGTGGTTTTTATTTTTATGATTTATTTCACTTAGCAGGTGTTCTAGGTTCATCCTTGTTATGCAAGTAACATTAATTCCTTCTTTTTAGGGCTGAATAATATTCCATTGAATATAGGTAACATTTTCTTTATCTACTCATCCATTGATGGACATTTAGGTTGACCCCATATCTTGGATCCTATGGTGGTTGTATTTGTTAAGTTTTTGTGAGGACTCTCCATACTGTATTCCGTACTGGCTAGACTAATTTACATTCCCACTAATGGTGCAAAGGTTCCTTTATCTTCACACCCTCTCATCAATTGTTATCTCTTACCTTTTGATAATAAGCATTCTAACATGCGTGAGATGATATCGTATTGTGTGTTTCAAGTTTATTTTTTGAGTCAGAGAATTAAAAGAGAGAGAGAGAGACAGAGATGGTGCCCCGACAGAGTCTTGATTCCATGATCCATCCCCAGCCTTAACCAGTCCCAGATCATAGGCAGGCACATGCTTAGTGTGCACAGGGAGGTCTCTGAACACAAACCTGGAACTTTCCCATGGGGTGTGCCTTGCAGATCATCACCTTTTACCTCAGTGCCAGACTGGCCCCTCACTGTGGTTTTGAATTGCACTTCCCGGATGGTGAGTGCTGTTGAACACCTTTTCATATACCTGTGGACCTCTGTAGGTCTTCTCTAGAGAGGTGTTTCATCAGCTCCTTTGCTTATTTTTGAAACTGTGTTATTTGTTTTCTTACTGGTGAGTTGAATTCCTAGGAACTGAGCTCCAGGGAGTGAAGTGGCAGGTCATCCAGTGAGTTGGGACATTCTCTGCCATGTGTTAGGAAACTTGGTGATCTTGCTGTCCTGGCTAACAGGTGGGCCAGGAGTAAAAGCCCAGGCTCCCCTATTTTCCAGTCAAAGTCTCTTTCTATGACTCTGCAAGGCATAGAAGCAATTGAAGATGGCTATTCATTTTCTGTTCTTCCTGAAACTACAGAGTTAACTAGAAACTCACAAAGCATGTAATGCTTAGTGGGGGCATGTAGTTATCTGGAAGGCAGTCATAGCTCATAAGAATAATTTGTTTCTAACTTATATAATTGTTATGTTTTCTAGGAAATTAAAAAGATATGGTTCTCACCTGATCAGCTAAATTGTGAAAGTCTTAGCAGGAATCTTTCCAGCACCTTGAACATCTTCAAGAGCAACTTGGAAAAGGCCACTGACCAGGACTGCGTGTGCCAGCCCCTGCTGGAGACCATTCAGGATCATGTGCACATGTACGTCTCAACACGGATCCCGCGGTGTCACCAGCATTCTCATTCACAAGATGTCCAGCATTTTTATTATTTTTAAGTGTGTTTTTAGAAGCTTATTTAATCATTTTTTTATGACAGGGAGACAATAATCTCCAAGAAAGTCTGCGCTCTGCATCCTCCCCTAGTTTACACCAGCCAGGATCATGGGCACATGTGTGCCTGTGTCAGGATCTCCAGATGCAAACCTAGGACCTTCCTGGGTGGCTCAGCATCACCGGGCATTATGTTATATATTGGGCCACCACAGCTGGCACTCTGGGCATCTTTCTTTTTCTTTTTTTTTTGGGGGGGGGAGATTTTTGTTATAGGGTGCATGCATTCACCAGAGATACAGAGAGAGACAGAGAGACAGAAAGCGAGAAATCACCCCTCAGGGGGGATGGCCATGCTTCAGTTCCTTCTCCTCCAGTCACCTCTCAGGATTTTGGGCACACATGCACACATGCCTGGCGTGTGCTTTAAGCGAGGACTCAAAACATAGTTGCCTACATGACCGTCTAGTGACGTAACCATTATGCCAGGTGCTGGTCACTGTCTGGCGTTTTTCAATTTTGAACTTCAGACAATAGTCTGTACAGTATTTTATTGATATGCATATTCATATATGTCTTTTTCTAAATGACAATGTTTTCCATGACTAAGATTTTTTTTAAAGAATTATTTTATGTAACTTTATTTATTTATTTTAATTTGACCAGGGAGAGACAGAGTGAGCAAAAGAGAGAGAGAGAGAGTGAGAAAGCAAGTCACCAGGTCTGGGACTCAAACTGCGGTCAGCCATGTGGGAGTCCAGCATCCTTAACCACCACACCACCAGCCAGCCCCTCCATGACTAACATTTTAAATAGTAAAATGTAAGAGCAACATTAGCCTTCACTTCTCCAGTGGTGAAGGTATTAGATCAAATGTCCTGACCCAGCATTTCAATACGGCATTAGGTATGTTTTGTATGAACAGTCAAGTATGTTTTCAAAGTACCTTCCCGATGGACGGGTTTCGTTCTGTGTTCTCGAAGAGTAAACGAATCGAACAGGAAATCAGGGCCTTGGCAATCTGCAGGTGGCTGATTTGCAGAGAGACCGGCGTTCCTCTGACTTTCGCTGTCCCTGTTTCTCACACATCCCGTGATCTGTTCTACTCTCCTCACATTGTGTGAAAAGCCATTTATTATGCATCCTTATCCCCCTGATTCATCTTGCTTGGCAGCGGCTGTGAGGAAGAATATTGCAGTGTTGGTGTTAATGGATATTCACATACGGACGGTGTCGGGAGACATTGTGTGTCTAATTATCTGAAGAATTTTATGGAAATGTGATCTTGTTATCCAGCTCATCTCCTGGGAACTCAGGCAGTCTTACTCCAACATGGTTGCTGGTGCTTTATCTTGCCTAATTTAGCTTCAATTTTCTGCCATTTTAGGTTGGCCAAAAGCCTTGAAGAGACTTGGTCATCAGGGAATCCTATTGTGAGTTTTCTTAGCAGTTTCGCAGTAACAGGGGGTAAGTAGGTGGTTTTCCAAGTTGGCTCAATTAAAATTGAAATTTATGTTTTCATAAAATATATTACTGAAATAAAACATATAAAGGACAAGTGATGCTACGTGTGATAAATAATTTGGAACTTGGCTGGTCTGATGTATTTGAGGTTTCTAAGGGAAGGCCTACAACTCTGGAGTACCAAAATTAAGGAGGAAGGAAGAGGACCTTCTGTGGGCTGGATTTTGTTTAGGCTTTGCATCTTGGAAGCGCAGTCTGATGTCAGAATTTCCATTTGTTCGACTGTTCAATCTATGCAATTCCTGCCATTCCCTGCAGCATCAGTGTACCAAATCTGAAGAATCTTGGCCAACCTTTATATGACACCCTTGTTAAAAATATGAGATGAGCAGATGCATGGAGAAAAGTGAGTTTCCTAGGAACTTGGTCCCTTGTTTCCTAAGAAAAAGCTTTTTCTAAAAGACATCCTAAAATATATAGATCTCAGGAAGAATGAACAAGTGGCCAGAAAATATGACAAAGTCTGGGCCCTTGTTTACATGTAGGATGAATTTTCTCAGTTACTCCTACAGAGTAAGCTATGACTTGATTCAGTGTCCACAGGATGGACAAAAGAAAGGAACTTATCCTTGCCAGGATGTAATATCAGTTTTTTTCCACAGCAGTAATAATCTACACACAGATCATACAGTCTCCTTTGTTTTGCTTATGTTTTAGATGTCAAAGTAAAAGACTTGCTGAAGAATATCACCAAACTAACTGAAGAGCTTCACTCTTCTATCCACATGTCAGCTGAGACTATCAGTAGTATTCTGGAAGCAAATATTTCCCACGCAAAGGTACAGGGCAGCTTTCTTGTTTGTTCACTCTGTTTACCCAAGGAGCCCTTAGCCAATCTGACACTGTTGGCCTGCTTGCTTTGCTATTCCCTCTCTCTCCTCCCATGGCTGGGGCAACGGGCTCTGTACAAATGATGGAGATGGAGGCAGAAGCTTAATCTGAAAGCGAGCAAGGAACCCACGGGCATCACTGTCCCATGGCCAAACTTCGGGGCCTTTAGTTTCATAACATTGGGGTTAGAAAAGATAAAATTGGTGATGATATTTATTCGAAATATTTCTAACCCTGACACATGACACTGCAGAAGGTTTCTGCTTGGTTGCAAAATTCTTAAAAAAAAAATACACACATATTGGGTCATTGGACAAGTCATCATAAATTTTCTGTTTTTCTATGCAAAAATAGATCATGACGTCTCTGACGACCAAATATATGTATGTGTGTGTACATACACATATGTACATATACATATATATGCTGAATATGTAAAAATTACATATGGATATATAAAAATCAATCATGATTTCCTTTAAGTGGAGAGTAACCAAAGGATGGACTGTATGCTCCATTTGTGGCTCACTGTGAAAGCAAATGGAAATGATAGTGGTGTTGTCTCTGGGTAGCCTAGCAGCACTGGCTGATAAAACTATCGAAGAGTCACTGCAGCCACCCAAGGGCTAAGACATCCTGGGTGGCACTGGGACAGGCTTACTCATGGAGCAGGGGATAGGTGAACTTCCTGACAGCCACAGCAAGTATCACCCGGATCCTTGGCAGGTGCTTTCTGAAACATACTTTTAGCACTTCCCGGTGGGGTTTTGCCTTCCTGTATAGAGAATCTTCCAGAAATAGTAACCCCTTACATGGCTGACAAGAGAACATTGCCGCTGACAATAAACTGGGCCTCAGAACACATTCAATCTCATGTCAGTTCTGGTTAGTTTGGGATAAATGCATGCTTGACAGGTAGACTAATTGAGAATTAATCTAACTGAAAAGGAAAAAAAGTAAACTAGAAGCTAAGAATCCAAAATTCGAATTACAGTATCAATAAACTACTTGCATCAAGGAAAAATGTCAGTTTCACTTATTAAGCATCACAAATGCCCACAGGTGTTACTTTGGGGGTTTGGGCAGAACTATTTTGAACGTTGCTGACTGGGTCAGCAATCAACCACTAGATGGCACTGTCGTTCTATCGTTCTATCAGCCGGCTTCTGAGAGACGTATAGATAGTTTTGCGGTACTTTTTACTTTCTGTTTGTGTGTATTCCTCTGCCTCTCTGGCAATGCAAGTCATTGTGGTCACCTACAAAGCTGAACAGTTGGGAAACTGGAAAGAATATTTCTTTAAAAAGTTGCATTTTTGCTATTCAAATAAATAATGAGGCTATTTGCTTTGGTAGCAAATGTTTCCATGAATCCACAGGTATCTCTGGAGCTTGGGTAAAGAATTCTTATCTAATTGGGGGGGGGGCACCCTGGCCTCAGGATTTTCTCTGTTGTCAGGGTGACAGCAGCTCCATCTTTCTCCCTGGACGTCTCTTCCACAGTTTATACATATATATGCTGAATATGTAAAAATTACATATGGATATATAAAAATCAATCATGATTTCCTTTAAGTGGAGAGTAACCAAAGGATGGACTGTATGCTCCATTTGTGGCTCACTGTGAAAGCAAATGGAAATGATAGTGGTGTTGTCTCTGGGTAGCCTAGCAGCACTGGCTGATAAAACTATCGAAGAGTCACTGCAGCCACCCAAGGGCTAAGACATCCTGGGTGGCACTGGGACAGGCTTACTCATGGAGCAGGGGATAGGTGAACTTCCTGACAGCCACAGCAAGTATCACCCGGATCCTTGGCAGGTGCTTTCTGAAACATACTTTTAGCACTTCCCGGTGGGGTTTTGCCTTCCTGTATAGAGAATCTTCCAGAAATAGTAACCCCTTACATGGCTGACAAGAGAACATTGCCGCTGACAATAAACTGGGCCTCAGAACACATTCAATCTCATGTCAGTTCTGGTTAGTTTGGGATAAATGCATGCTTGACAGGTAGACTAATTGAGAATTAATCTAACTGAAAAGGAAAAAAAGTAAACTAGAAGCTAAGAATCCAAAATTCGAATTACAGTATCAATAAACTACTTGCATCAAGGAAAAATGTCAGTTTCACTTATTAAGCATCACAAATGCCCACAGGTGTTACTTTGGGGGTTTGGGCAGAACTATTTTGAACGTTGCTGACTGGGTCAGCAATCAACCACTAGATGGCACTGTCGTTCTATCGTTCTATCAGCCGGCTTCTGAGAGACGTATAGATAGTTTTGCGGTACTTTTTACTTTCTGTTTGTGTGTATTCCTCTGCCTCTCTGGCAATGCAAGTCATTGTGGTCACCTACAAAGCTGAACAGTTGGGAAACTGGAAAGAATATTTCTTTAAAAAGTTGCATTTTTGCTATTCAAATAAATAATGAGGCTATTTGCTTTGGTAGCAAATGTTTCCATGAATCCACAGGTATCTCTGGAGCTTGGGTAAAGAATTCTTATCTAATTGGGGGGGGGGCACCCTGGCCTCAGGATTTTCTCTGTTGTCAGGGTGACAGCAGCTCCATCTTTCTCCCTGGACGTCTCTTCCACAGTTTTAGACACTTGCAAATGTATCACACCAGATTTGTAGTCCAAGCTGTTGGGGGTCTGCAGGGAATACTTTCTGTGGTGCTAGGGACTTGCCAAAATCATGAATGTGCCTTCATTCATTCATTCACTTACATTTTCATGTAGGTCAGATTGGTTCCAAAGCCGGGTGTCAATGTCTCTGCTCTAAGACAATAAGTGTGCTGTGGGGGACAACACAGTAAGTACGTAAATGACAGGCAGTTCAAGCTCAGAGACTAGAAAGTTCTGTGAAGCATGCTAATGCAGTGCTGGGGATGGTGGTCACGGGAAAGCTCACTGAGCAGGTGACATTGGTGGTGAACTGAGCTGTGTGAAGAGCTGCCTGAGAGGGAGTCACAGACAGACCAGCGTCAGGGGAGTGCAGAAGGAGCCTAGGTGGGCTGAGATGCTAATCCTGACCCATCTTCTGGTTCTTCCCTGCCCTTTCCCATGCTACCGAGGACCTACCAGGGTGCCTGTGAGGAGCTCCTCTCTCTTGCAGACTCCTTGCTCCAACATCAGTCTCATCCAATTAAAGCCCTAAATCACAGACTTACGGAGCTGTTGGGCCCTGGGGTCCATCTGGCTGGCCTCTCTGGGGTTTGACTCCTCCACCGCTTGGAGCCCTGCGTTTTAGACATTTATCCTAATCAACAGTCACTTCCTTCTTGTATTGGGCCAAAGTTTTATTCTTTTAAAATGAGCAATGAGATTATAGAGTCAGGACTCAGACATATAGAGAGAGCCATCAAAGGGCCTGTCTATCCCTGCTAGACACTCATGCAGCATTTGGGTGACACTGGTCTCCTGCTTGGTGGATGAGCATTATAGTCCTCAGCAGAATTATCTTCCCCTCCCCGTGATTTTTAAGGAAGAAAGAAGAGGGGTCTCCCAGAGTCCGGGTCTCTTCTGAGAGGCTCTTTGAAAGGGTGAGGGATTCTGAGACACTTTGTTATTTCTTCTGGGCAGAAATGATGGCATTTAGTAAATCTGGTCAAATTTTCCTGTCTCACTTAAGACTGGTCCTATGGGCTGGTTCTGTTCTGTTACCTCATGAACAATGCCCTGGTATAATTTGGGGAGTGAGAGATTTCTTATAGGAATTTAGCAACACTGCATGCTCCATTTCTTGTAGCTCATAGAGTTAGTCTAAAGACAGTTATTGGTGTAACTCAACATCAGTGTAGACACCGATCAAATCTATTCAATCTGGCTTTTTACTCTCCCAAGAATTAATGCATGCCTTCAGTTAGGGATTTCTGGAACCATGCAGAGGAATCGAGTAGATGTCTTCTGAAAGATGCCACTTACAATGTGGATGGAGTATCTTATCCTGAAAGGAGCTCATGTTAAGCTGACCCCTCGACCCACCACCATGTCATAAGGTTGGAGTTTATGGTCCTTTTTTCCAAGGTTCCTGGAATGAAGCACTCAGGTCTGTCCTCTACCACCATCTCATTCTCCAGGGCCTAGTACACCAAGAGCTCTTAGAACTCGAGTGTCTCTTATTTGATGGTTCTCCCAGGGTGTTCGCAGTAAATGTGCTAGGTTCTAATCAGCAGTCACTAAAATGAAGTGCAATTCCAGCTATTCTCCCTACATAGTGAGTTAGCATTCTCTAGGTTCAGGAAATCACATTGCTTATTTGTTTACTTAGAATTCTGAGAAATAAATATTGTGTTAAGGGCATTCATGTCTTATTTAACTCCCTCTGAGAAAGATATTCCCCTTCCTCCACAGCTAAGTAGGGTACTGTAAAAAGTCATAGCTTGGGGGAGGGTCTGAACTCAAACCCAGGCCTTAAGATTCCAACTGAACTATGCTTTTGGCATGTCATGTTGCTTCAGTTCACCGTGAGTTAATGGTTCTGAGTAAATGGCTGCTTTCAGGTGGGTTATCCTTTTTCTCTGTTTGCAGTTACATAAATATTTTGAACCTAAATTTCAGGATTAGCATAGATCTCTGCAAATAAACTGCTAAAACTTCTTTGGCCAACTGCTTTAACTTTCAAGGTATTTTTAATCTTCATTCTTCTTCGCAAATTTCATCTGTCCCTTTCAACTTTGTCAGCAACCAGGGAGATGAGTGTATCTTCTGAAGCTTTGTTCAAAATGCTAATGCAGGATGTATAGCAATTTAATGTATAAATAAGAATAATAATACAAAATAATGAAATATTTTATAAAAAAGATGCTAATGCAGGCCAGCAAGTGATTGCGGTAGTCAAGTTGCGGTAGTCAAAAATGCATGGGTTATGAGAAGTGCCGCTAATGATGTATTGATGACAAGCGCTAGGACTAGATTAATTATTTTCTCCTGAGGTTTTATTGGGACTTACTAATTGGAAACCAGTTGCACTAGGTATACTAAGAGAATTAAGATCCTCCTCAATAAATTGAGACATAAAAGAATAGTCACACTATGTCTACGAAATGTCTGTACTAAAGCCAAAATGATGACTGGATGTGAAGTGAAATTTGAGTTGGCGTATAAAGCAGACTGTTAAGAATGTTGAGTCAATGATTACATGAAGGCCATGAAATCCTGTGGCTATAAAGAATGTAGAGCCATTTACTCTGTCTGAGATGATAAAGGATGTTTCAAAGTACTCAGACACTTGAAGAATAGCAAAGTATGCTTCTAATAATATTGTAATAAATAGTGCTTGTATTATATTTTTTTCAGTTTCCTTCTATTAGACTGTGGTGTGCTCAGGTAATGGATACTCCTGAGGCTACTAGCACAGAAGTGTTGAGTAATGGAATGTCTAACGGGTTGAGTAGACTGATACCTGTTGGTGGTCAGAATTCTCCTAGTTCAGGAGTAGGTGCTAGGCTTGAATGGTAGAAGGCTCAGAAAAAGCCTGCAAAAAAGAATACTTCTGAAATAATAAAAAGAACTATTCCATATTGTAAGCCTTTTTGTACAATTGAGGTGTGGTGACCTTGGAATGTACCTTCATGTACAATATCTCGTCATCATTGATATATGGTAAGGAGATTAGTAATTAGTCCTAGAATAAGTAGAATGTTAGAGTTAAGGTGGTTAAAGTGCTGAATTTGACATGGCTGACTCTGCCTTAGTTTTGGACCCGGTGGCTTAAAATACACGCCAAGTGCATATGCATGTGTGTCCCAAATACTGAAAGAAGTGTGGAGGATAAGGGATTGTGGTCTGACCATCCATCCTGGGATATAATTTCTCACTTTCCCTTTCTGTCTGTCTCTCTCCAGTGAGCACATGCACTCTATGGTATAGAAAAAAAATCTAAAAAAAAGTAAAGATGATCTTGAAGAGTGATACCATAGTAGTAAGATACCAACTATCAACCATACATCATTGGTTTGGATTCTTAAATCAGTCACAATATGTCTGTCTGGGGTAGTCTGGTAGCTTAAATTAGCCTAATACATTTGCCATCAAAAGCAAATAACTGTCTTGATAATGCCCATTTATGGTGACGTTATCAACATGATTTCCAGCAATCTTTTTTTTCTTCAAGAGTCTCGCACCACCAATTAAGTAATTCATGATCAGAATTCTTCCAGAACAGATGTTATTATTTGTTGGTAATATACAAAGTTTGCTTTAAAAAATAAAACGGGGGTAGTTTTAATTTCTTAAAAATTATCATCATTAGGGACCAGCAGTTGGTGTAATGGCTATGTCACTGAATTCCCATGTGGTCGACCATGGTTCGAGTCCCGGACCCGGTAGCTTAAACTCACGCCGGGCACGTGTGCATGCATGCCCAAGATCCGGAGAGGAGAGTGGAGGAGAAGGGATTGCGGCGTCACCATACCCCCTGGGGGCGTGATTTCTCGCTTTTTGTCTCTCTGTCTCTCTATGTCTTTCTGGCGAGCGCATGTGCCCTATAGCAAAAAATAAAACAAAACAAAACAAAACAAAAAAACAAAAAAAAAACTCTCCAAAAAAAAAAAATTATCATCATCAGTAAAAGTTGTACCCTGTCTGAGGCACTGAGGCATGAAAGGAGAGAAGGAACTAGAAATGGTGGCACACAAACTAGGGGAGGAGAATTCTCAAGAACTGTAACCAGCAAATGCCTGTCTCATGGGTGGGAGGCCAGCCTGCCTAGCAAAGCACAGACTGGGGAGAGGGAGCAGTGGGCAGCCCACAGAGTGTAACCTGATTCTTTGTCTGTTTATGTTTTCATTTAATCCACTACCTGTTTAGTCTAGGTAACTTGTATATGTTGTATATATCCAAAAATGTGTCCATTTCATCTAGCTTTTCTAGTTTATTGGCATATAGCTGCTCATAGTATTCTCTCTCTCTTTCTCTCTCTCGTTATTTCTGGCACATTGGTTTTAATTTATCAGCCTCATTACAGATTTATCTATCTGGTTCCTTTTTCTGTTTTTCTTGATTAGCCTAACTAATAATTTCTCAATTTTATTTTTTCTTCTCAAAAGGCCAGCTTTTTGTTTCCTTTTATTATCTATTTGATTTATTTCAGCTCTAATCTTTACTATTTCTCTTATCATGATTTTTTATTGTTGTTGTTGCTTTTCCAGTTCCTTGAGATAGAATGTTAAGTTATTTATTTGCCACATTTTAATTTATATTTTTATTCTTATGAGCACTAATGACTATGAACTTACCTCTAATGACTGGTTTTGTTATGTCCCAAATGTTGTGTAGAGTAGTGTGTTCACAATAGTTACTTTCAATGACTCTTTTTTTTCAATCTCAATTTCATCAGTAGTTTGAAATTCATCCAGTAGTGGGTTGTTTTCGTGTTTTTATATTTTCGTTTTCATTTCTTTTTTTTTTTATTTTTGGAGAGATTTTCACTGTAGGGCGCGTGCGCTCGCCAGACAGACAGAGAGAGAGAGACATAGAGACAGAAAGCGAGAAATCACCCCCCAGGGGGGATGGTCACGCTGCAATCCCTTCTCTTCCATTCTCCTCTCGGGATCTTGGGCACGCACTCACACACGCCCGGCGTGAGTTTTAAGCCACCGGGTCCGGGACACGAACCACGGTCGACTACGTGGGAGTCCAGCGACACAGCCATTACGCTAACTGCTGGTTCCCTAGTTTACATTTCTTAAGAGAGATTTTTTTGCTATAGGACACACGCACTCACTGGAGAGACAGAGACAGAAAGCAGGAAATCATCCCCAATGGGAGATGCCATGCTGCAACCCTTCTATTCCATTTGCCTCTTGGGATCTTGGGCACACACACACACAGACACACACACACACACACACACATGTGCTCAGCATGAATGTCAAGTCTCCAGGTCTGGGACTTGAACTTCAGTTGATGATGTGAGAGTCCAGCAACATAACCATTATGCCATCTGCTGGTACTGTTTTTGTGTATTTTTGAGAAGAGAAGAAGCTGAGTATAGTTTTTATACTTTAAAATTTGTAGAGGTTTGTTTTGAAGCCTATTATGTAGTCCATCTTTAAAAATGTTCCATGTAGAGAAAACTGTGTGTTTTGTAGTTGTTGGGTAGAATGTTTTATATATGTTGGTCAGGTCCCTTTGGTTTATGGTATCAATTAGCTCCTGTGTCTGTCTGTTTTTTGTCTAGATGACCTGTCTAGTGGTGACAGTGAGGTGTTGAAATCCCCCAAAACTAGTGTGTTTCAGTTTATATCTCCCTCTAGATATAGCAGTCTTTCTTTTATATATTTGTGGGCCCTAGCATTTTCCACATAAATATTTATGATTGTTAGATATTCTTGGTGAATTAATCATTTTAGAACTATGTACTGTCCTCTTCATCTCTTTTTACCTTAAAGTCTATTTTATCTGATATCACTATTGCAACTCTTGCCTTTTTATCCATTTTCATTTGCATGAAACAACTTTTTCCTGCCCTTCACTTTCAGTCTATGTATACCTTTGTCAACGGGGTGTGTTTTTTTGTAAGCAACACAGAGGGTTCCTGTTTTTTTTTTTTTTTTTTTTTCCCTTATCCATTGAGCCAATCTGTGTCTTTTAGTCTTTTAGTTAGAAAATTTCATCTATTAGCATTCAACGTTATTATTGATATGTGTGGACTTATTCCTCTCATCTTATTATTCTTTTTTTTTCTGGTTGTTTTATTTTCTTACTTTTATTTATCTTCCTTTAGTTTACAGGTATAGTATTGCCTTAAGTATTTCTCAGTGATCTGGACTACTGTATGCATATTATTTCAATTTTTGTTTATCTGGGAATTATTTTACTTCTCTTTCCCATTTGAAGGGTAATCTTGCTGAGTATAGGATTCTTGGTTGAAATCATTTTTCTGTCAGAGTTTTAAATATATCTTCCCATTCTTTCCTTGCCTGCATTGTTTCATTGGGAGGTTCAATATTAGTCTAATGGGGTAGCCTTTGTAGTTAACATGGTGTTTCTCTCTTGTCAGTTTAAGACTAATGTCTTTATCTTTAATTTTTATCATTTGGCTATAATGTACCTTAGAGAGGTTCTTATTATGTTAAATCCATTTGATGTTCTTTGTATTTCCTGGATTTAGATTTCCATATGCCTCTCTAAATTTGGAAAGTTTTCAGCTAATATGTCATGAAAGAGACTTTCTAAGCCTTTGGCTCTCTCTTCACCTTCAGGAATATCTATGCAAATATTCGGCCATGATGTTTATGATTTCCTGTATGTCAGCCTCATTTTTAAAGTTTTTTCTTTTTTCATTCTTGTCAATTATAACTATGTTAGAAATTTTGCCTTCAAGGTCAGAGATTCTTTCTTCTGCATAGACTGATCTGCTGTTAATACTTTTGAGGAAGATTTTTATTGACTGCATTATATTCCTTATCTGCAGAAGTTCTGTTTGATTCTCTTTGGTGTGTCTGTCTCTTTATGGAGCTTCTTCCTCAAGTCATGGCAAGATATTATAATCTAGAGCTCATTGTTTGTTTTCTCTTGCATTGCGTTGTGTGTAATTATGATAAATATCTTGAATGCTCATTCTGACATTTAAGTGACTTCCTGTGTTTTATCCAATATTGGTTTAGCATTTTTTTCTTTTTTTTTTTTTTTTGGTGGTGGGGAAAGTATTTTCTGGTTTTCTCATAGTTCTTAAGGCTCTGATTTAATTTTTGATCATCTGGTTATGTGTTCATTTTTTGCTAATTTTTTGAAGTAGGTTGCTATAGGTATGTGCTTCCCTTTTTTGTAAATTAGCTCTGTGCCCACTTCACTGTTCTACTGTGGGTGGCAGTGTGGAGTCCACAGTGGGAGTAGTGGATTCAGATTTATAGAGAAGAGTTTCTCTCTCTCTCTCTTCCTCTCTCTCTCTTTCTCTTTTTTTATTTTGGTGAGTTGAGTACGGGGAGAGAATTCCTCCAGAGTCTCACAGTGTTTAGATATTCTTCTATATACCCAGTCTTCTCTAGTCACTGTATGGCTAGGGGCTGAGCTTCTAGCTCTGCATTTGCAGGATAAGGGGTGGAGGTCTTGAGTAGGAAGCAATCCCTCCTCCCACACCCTAGGCTGGGGAGGGGCCTTTTGGTGAGAAATGGAGGCCAGGCAGCCCTGCTTTGCCTCCATTCCTTCTACATTTGCAATTGCAGGACTGGCAGGTCAGGGGGTCTTGAGGCTGAAGCAACTCCTCCTTCTGCACCCTTGTCTAGGCAGCGAGCTTTTGGCCACTCTATCTAATTCTTACTCATCTTTTTATTCAATATTCCTATAAGTCACATTTTTTTTCTGGAATAACTGATAGACATCTCAGTAATCTTGCTCATTATCAAGTGCTTACCTGGATTGTTCCCTATGCAGGGAGCTTTAGATCACATTTAATTCTCCTTTGCATCCTTGGTTCTTATTACCACCCCTGTGGTACAGATGAAAAAAAAATGGAGTCATAGAGATGTTAAGGAACTTACACAAAACCACCTAGCTAGAGCTGGAGTCAGGGTCCCACTAGAGGTGGGCCTTATGCTGGCCCCCTGTGCTTCTAGCTTACCACTTCTAGCTCTGTGACTCAGTTCTTGCAGGTGGCCCTCAGGCCTCCTCTGACTCTCTGATATCCTCTGTATAGGCCTCTTGGTTAGCAGGTTGACTTCTAGTAGGTCTCTGGAGTAGAGCCATGCTGACCCTCTAACATGTGTAGATGCCACTCTTAAAAATCCATTTACCATGGTTTTACTTTCCTGGTAAAGCTGGAAACCACCAGAATCACTGAGTTTTCCAGAAGTGAGTATTCTAGTTTTCATTCATTTCCTTCTTGGCCATCATGAGGCTGAAGGCAGTGCTTTTACTTGTGTGCCCTGTGCTTCTGACTCTAAACTTGTGGTTAGGTGGTGTGAGCCATCTCCCATGCCCCACTCCAGGTTGGGATTTCGGGAGATGTCCTGTAAACAAGCTCCTTTTAGCTTGTCAAGGCCCCACCCAGGAATATATATTGTTTCAAAGCCAGGTAAATATTGAATGTATGGATGCTGAACTGGCAGAGGTGTGAAGGCATCTACTCAGTGCCCTGATCCCCTGACTGTTTTCCAAGCCAGACACTGACATGCAAAAAGTGGTAGACACACATTGGCATGTGGAATGATTCACCTGAGCACCACCTACCTTGAAAGACACCTGCTTCACTTGGAAAAGGAATCACATGTGATGTTTCCAGTCAAGCAAACTGAGAGTTCTTTCTCTTATTTATCCCTCATCTGCTCTCACCTGCTTCCAAACTGTGAGAATACACATACAACTTGAAAGGGGTGAATAGGAAATCATTTTCTTGCTGGCCATGTAGAGGCCTAAGGAATTCACAGAATAGTCTTGGAAATAAATCCATGACTGGTCTATGGATCTTGCGGCCTAGGACGGTGGCTGTTCTGCAGGATCAGGGTGTGAGCATCCCTATTAGGTAAAAATTGGCAAAAGGGGATATGAAAAATCTCAGGGCAAATATTTTTATCTTGGGACTACATTCTAGGAGATATATTGATGTGATCTTACATGGGGACAACAGGATGTACCAGAAAATAATCAAGATGAAGGCCCTAATAATTAAGACAGATACGGAAAAAATTTCATTGGGTCAGTTGGGATTAATGCTCATGCAAAGCCCAGAGAAACTCCTCTGGAGAGGGGCATTTGGATGAGCCCTATTTCCAAGTGAAATTCCATACTGAAGCCCATTTTATGGAACTGATCAGACAGAGGTAGCTCTAATTAAAGCAAAGACTGGGTGCCCATATCCCACACGCAGGCCTTTCCTGCAGCCTGCCCTCTCCCTTCACAATGGGAAATGCTGGCAGTAAGGACAACTTTGCCACTGTGTGTCTGTGCCACTCAAGTCTCATATGATAAAGGCTTCTTGGTTAATTAGGTATGAAAACACTAACACTCTCCTCTAAGGATTCAAAACACACAGTAGCATGCTAGAGTATCAGAGCCATTTGTGTTAATTAATCTGTGTCACTCTGCTGGCCCATAGTACTCAGATATTTGGTTAAACATTTTTCTAAATGGCCCTGTCAAGACATTTTTAAAGATGTGATTAATATTTAAACCAGTAGTCTTTGAGTAAAGCAGATTACCCTTTAAAAAGTGGGTGGACGTCATTCCTTAAGTTGAAGGGCTCAGAGAAACAGTGCCAAAGTTCTCTAAGGACAGGAAAATTCTGCCTTTAGATGATCTTTGGATTCAAGTAACAACATCAACTCCTCCTGGGATCCCCAGCCTGTAGGCCCCTGTGAAGATTTTGGATTTGCCAGTTCTCAATTGTGTGAGCTAATTCCTTAAATGAACCTGTGTGTGCAGATATATACACAATACACACACACACACACACACACACACATACATGCATACATATGCACCCCACTGGTTCTGTTTCTCCAGAGAATCCTGACTAATATACCATTATATCTTTTAATGCTTTTTCGGGGGGCATCTTATGGCATATAAAAGCATCTGAGTTCTGCCCGATCATGGGGCTCCTAATAAGTGTGTAACAGCTCCTATTCACACACTTGGCCTCACCTGGCCTGAGCATTTCATAGCAGTCATACTCACCAAGAGTAAAATATAAAACAGGGAGTACACCTTTTGTGTTATTTTGCTTTGTAACTTGGCCTGTTACAAAGGTCATTAACTAAAAAGTCTGCTCCTGTCTTGCTATCAGAAATCCCTGAGGCCAAATGACTTATAAAGAATAGAGGTTTATTTGGTTCATGATTCTGGTAGCTAGAAAGTCCAAAGGTGTGGGGCCGTGGCATCAGGCTGCTCTCTGGTGCTATGTTACAATGTCACTGACAGAGCAGAGAGAATGGTGAGCATGTATAGAAAGAAAAAGGCCTGGGGCAGCCATCTTCCTTTTATAATAATAAGCTCGTATGAGAACAAACTTTTTTTTTTTTTGAGAGGTTTTTGCTATAGGGTGCGTGCGCTCGCCAGACAGACAGAGAGAGACAGAGAGATAGAATGCGAGAAATCATCCCCCAGGGGGGATGGCCATGCCGCAATCCCTTCTCCTCCATTCTCCTCTCGGGATCTTGGGCATGCACGCACACACACCTGGCGTGAGTTTAAGCCAGGACACGAACCGTGGTCGACTACGTGGGAGTCCAGCGACATAGCCATTATGCTAACTGCTGGTCCCGAGAACAAGCCCTTTTTCACAAGAGTTAAGACTGATGCTGTCTTGTGAGTAGTATTAATCCAATTATTAGAATAATACCTCCATGATCCAAACACCACCCACTAAACCTCAGCTCTTAGGACTCACAGCGCCATTATACTGGGGGCCATATTTCAGAGCATTAAGGTTTGGGGAAAAAACCATTTGTTCTCTCTCTCTCTCTCTTTTTCTTTCTCTCTCTCTCTCTTACACACACATGCATGCATACTCATTCCATGAGTAAATATTAGTTTTCAGAACAAATACATTTTTTAGCCATTTGTTCCCCCAAGCTTCATACTCTGAAATCTGTTTTAGACCAGAGCACATGCCCATGAAGATGTGCCTCAGAGTCTTTGATGGTAGGACCTGATACTAATACACTAGAGATACTAATACAAGATTTCTTTATTTCTCCTTCTGAGTCAATTTGATTTTTCTTTAAAAAAAACTATATAACAGGGGTTGGAATCCTGTTTTCAACCTGAAAATGGAGGAAGTAAAGTTAAAATCTCAGTTTTACACTGCTAACAAGGAGCAATAGAAGCTGATAAGCTGAAAACAAAGGATAAGATTTGATATTAGATGAACAAGACACAGACACTGGCAATTAGGGCCATATTAGGAGGGTGGGGCCAGCATTTAGATATATGCAGAGCATAGAGGACCAAGGGTTCTACCACATTGTGTCCAAGCCTTCAAACAAGAACACGTTGCACAAGAAGCCAGAGAGTCTGAAGAGTCTGGTGTACAATTTTGATGCATTCCATTCCCAGTGTTGGTAACAGAACAGAGGATTGGGTCCCCTGTGTGCCCAGGCTCTCAGGGCTTCTGAGCAATTATAGCCCTGTTCCTAAGGAGCTCAGTGCCCTGTGTTCTTGATGTGTTCCCTTCTGATCCTCCTGCTTCGCGACAGGTCATCTCCAGTGCCCTCACTGTAGCTTTGTCTGGAAAGTGTGACCCAGGAGTTCTTCGTCTCTTGCTCACTTTCCCTGAGGATGAAAAATCTTGGATTGCCATGAAGGAGCTCTGTGATTTGCCTGCGTCAAAAGTATATTCTCTAATTATGTTGATGAGCCGAAGCCTGAACCTGCGGACTTTCATTTACAAGGTAAGGAGACTGTGACCGTGGGGGACAGCTTGCAATCCACACAGGAGTCATTTCCCAGGGTAGAAACTGGTCCATGTCTGCTGCAGCATGAGGCCACCACTGCTGCATACCTCTGCAGCAGCCTTGGCCAACCTGTCTGCTGTTTTGGGCAGTGGGGCTTAAGAAGGCTTCATTGGAAGAAGGGTATTTGGGAGATTCTTTGAAGGTTCTTGGAGATGGGCTCATTGGGGCATTTGATACAGTTTTGGGGTGCTCTACAAACACCACCAGCAACTCCTTCTGCCAGGCCTTGTCTCCTGGTGAACACCTACCTAGAGTGTACTTGGGAAGTGCCCTCTCTAATCCTGAGCTCCCACTCTGATCTGGGACCTGTAGCCTCTGTCTCATCAGCTTTGCCAGGGCCTGCCCTAGAGAAGGTGCCTGCTCCTACATGTACCAGTCCTCCCTGCCCTGTAGCACCCCGGAACACACATACCGCCACAGTGGCGGGAGGGTGTGGAATTGTCTAAATACTGTAGCATATGTGGGAAGGAATGAGAAGCAGAGGCAAGGGGAGGTGGGGTAAGCCTATGCTCAACACTTTCCAGCTGGCCCTGCAGGATGGAGAAGGGGACAACGCAGTTCCCAGCCTTGGATTCCTGCTTTTGGGGCTGCCCTTTCCAGAAGTGTTTCTTTTTTGTGGACTCTACAGCTTGAATCTTTGTTTCCAGAGGTTTTACCCCATATCCTTAGGACAGCTTGCTCCAAATTCCATTGTTTTCCCCTTAAAGATGCATTTCATTACATAAGCACTGTGGGGTTGTGGGTGGGCCAGGGCTGGGAGGACACTCTTGGGTGTCTGGAAAGGGTGAGTTTGCCATCCCGAGGTTTGAGACCCTTCACAGTCTCCTTCCTTTCTGTTGCTTCAATAATCTAGCAGGTAAATATTGAATATCTTTCTCTCTCTCGCTCGCTCTCTCTCTCTCACACACACACATGCATACATACTCATTCCATGAGTATTAGTTTTCAGAACAAATACATTTTTTAATCCTATAAGGGAGATGATATTTTCCTAAATGTTCCCATATTTTGTGAGCCCATCTCTAGCTTAGTGAATGGGTGTTCTGGCTAGCCCTCCAGAGGGTTCAGTTCTGCACCTGCTTCCCATAGCCCTCTTCCAGCTTCACGATATGCTCATTGGGAAACAGAGGCAGCTCCATCAGCAGGCTGAGAGTTTAGTGGCCTCACTGTTACGTGCATAAAGACTACAGGTTTGAAATTAGTGCTTCTTTTTTTTTAATCTTTTTTTTTTTTTTTAATTTTGGAGAGGTTTTTGCTATAGGGCGTGTACGCTCACCAGAAAGACAGAGACAGAGAGATATAAAGTGAGAAATCACCCCCCCCCCCCTCCCAGGGGGGGTGGCCAGGCTGCAATACCTTTTCCTCCATTCTCCTCTTGGGATCTTGGGAACACATGCACATGTGCCTGGCGTGAGTTTAAGCAACCAGGTCCAGGACTTGAACCGTGGTCGGCTACATGGGAGTTCAGCGACATAGCCATTACACTAACTGTTGGTCCCTGAAATTAGTGCTCTTTAGGGCCCAAATAATTACTTTGACAAGGGCCATCATCTGTGCAAAGATCTTTTGGAGGGTAAGTGATTCAAATATTTGGTTGCATTCTTTCTCTTGACTCACAATGAGAATGGCACCACATTAACAATAGCACCTGCTATTTATCAAGTACCTTCTATGTGCACAGCTCTATGGAAGTTGATTAATTCAATACCACTCAGAGATGGTATAGCCAAGTCTACAGTGATCAATGTCAACTTGGGCTTTACTCACTCCCATGCGCACAAACATTCTGTTCCACTCTGACGACAATGAACTCTGGGAGCCCTTTGCCCAATACGATGAGTTATGTTCATGCAGCTTGTTCATCTGGTCTTTTGGGGCCGTGAGTCCATCACAGCCACTCTGCACCATATGTCAGGGGTCGCCATGTGCCATTTCTGAAGTGTAGCTGCAATTAGAACAGCAAGTGGGAAAAGTGACAAGGCTACACTGTCTCTCCTGCTTGGCTATCTCTACTGTCCTCACGGCAGTCCGCCTCCTCATTAGCAGAGTCTGTGAAGGATGGAGCTTTGCTCTCGGGCCCCTCAGAGTCACTCGCAGAGCCAGCAGTTAAGTGGCAGGAGCAGAACCCTATGACCAAGATAAGAAGCGGGGACAATTAGGTTCCTCTGCCTACTGTTCAGACTGATAATTCAGTCTGCAAATAACAGAGAGAAGGAAGTGATTTGTAGGGATGGTTGCCATTGTCTGTAACGAGGTAGTGTTTGCTGATTTATCCATTCATCCAACAAACATTCAGCAACTAATATTGGCAGATGCTGTTCTACCCTGGTAGCTATATAAATGATCAAGACTGGAGAAAGCCCCTTCCTTTCCAGAATTTATGTACCAGAACTGAGAATACACAAATAATAAGTAAAATACATAGCGTGTTACGTACTTTTGAAGAGTACTGATAATTTTAAAGACCCTGGGTGAGATTCACAGTCCTGAACTTTTCTCACTGTGAGACTTCAGGAGATTTTTAATCTCTTCAAGTCTCAGTTTTCACATCTGCAAAATCGGTACTGAAATGCACATCCCTGTGTATTAAAATGACTAGAATGACGTGTAAATGTATGACTACAGTAAAGCAATAGATGGACGTAACTAACCACATATTTGCGTTCTTCTATTTTGAGCCTCTTCTCAAATCTCCACCTTGGTCTCCTCAAAGATACAAAGCAATATTTTGAAAGTGATTTGAATTTTAATGATGGATTACAGCTGTTCCTGGTATATATGTTAACAATACTAGTACAGTTTAGTACTGTTTTCTAAAACACTGAGCTACACATACTCCAATAAAGAGGATTTTTATATAGTACAACAAAGATGTCTCTGAAGTTCAAGAGAGAATAAAATCAAATAACCAAGTTTTCACTGCTCAGAAGAGGCTTGTGAGAGTAAAAATACAGGGCTGGTTATTTCATGTTTTTTTTTTTTTTTTTTTTTTTTTTTTTTTTTTTTTTTTTTTCTTTTTTTGAC
>NW_006199369.1:609432-629161 GCF_000334495.1 Tupaia belangeri chinensis
GGTTTTTTTTTTTTTTTTTTTTTTTTTTTTTTTTTTTTTTTTTTTTTTTTTTTTGTCCTTTAAGACTCTGATACCTTCTGAAGCAAAAGGCTTGCTCGACTCCCTGTTGGATGTTGTTTCTGGCATCAGTTCCCTACTTGCCAAAGCCCAGCACGTCTTCGAATACCTTCCGGAATTTCTTCACACACTCAAAATGACTGCCTTACTAGACATGCCGGACTTTCCACAGGTCTGTGTTAGACCTCTGCTCTGGGAAATATTTTAATTTGCTCTTTCTCTGTATTTGTTCTTTTTGCCATTATTTCTCTTCCCACATCTAAAATTTGCATCAGACAACACTAAATAGAAATGGCAATACCAATACCTGTTACTGTCTCTGGAGACCATAGCGTGTCAAAGAAGAAGGCCTGGCATCTTAAAAACTGGGTGGAAGAGACATTGTCCATTTACATCCACCAATGCGGAGGTTGGGATAGTTCATGCTTTGTCTAGGAAGCGAGAAATTACTAACTCGATGATTAGCACAAATGAGATTTCAAGGGCTTGCTTAACTTAATTCAGAGAGCAGATTACTTTCAAAAACCTTAAAACATTTATTTACATATAAATAATTGGCTTACACATTACAGATCATTTGCTGCAAATGCAAACACAGACTTGAATTAGGTTAGTGGCTTGATATTAATTTTTGCTTGAACTCTAATTGTCTGGAATGGAACTAGCTGGGAACAGACAAGGAGGACACTGGGTCATCTCAGGCTGGGAGTGCAGGATGAAAAGCCAAGAGCAGTGTCCTATCAGTCTGTCAGCTGATAGATAATTCGCACAGCTGTAAAATATCTGGATAATTTGACCATATATATATATATATACACACAATAAGATCATTCATTAGTCTGCATTAGGGATACTTTATGTATTGTAGCAATTTGAATAGTATCCCAAGGGCACAGGAGACAAAACCAGAAATTCCCTTCTTTTGACTTGTTGAACATCTTGTTCGTTCAGTCAAAGAAAGGCTGACACTTCACAAGCATGTGAGGGAATTGCTTTAAGTCACTGTGTAATTGCAATTTATCTTTCTTCTGTTCTCAGGTTTCACAAAATGACCACACCAGACGTTCTGCCTTTGATTCTTTCCAGTCTGTGATGAAAATGGTTTGTAAGGAGCAAGAATCTTTCCTTAGCAATTCCAACATGTTCATTAATTTGCCCAGAGTTAATGAATTCTTAGAAGGGGACAAAGAGAAATTCAACATTCCTGAAGACTCAAGTAAGACAATAGTGATCTGTATTTGCTTAGCTTACTTTGTATATGGTGATTAGTCCTGCTTTGTACTAAATGTTCCCTCTCTGTAAGAGCCAGGTACATACTAGCATAGAATTTTCTACTGCTACTCCTTTGCCTTTATCCTTTAATGTTAGCAAAGTCCGCCATGCTGGCATGGCAGTTGGCTTTAGTAGGTCACAGTGCCCATCAGCACAGCCTAGTCCTCACCTTTGTCACCAAGGAACCAGGCCTGAAGCATCAGACACACCTTGAGTCCCAGCCCTTTGTCATTACAGGCTGACTGGCATCAGTGAGGGCCCTAGACACAAGGGCCATGAGACCATATGAAACTTGCCAAACGACTATCTCTTATGAAGAGACTTTGAAAACGTTTATGGAATACTGGAGTTAAAGTACTAGTTGATGTTGGTGCAATATTTTTTGAAATCCTAGTTTTATAATACACATTTATCATGAACTCTTTAGGTGCCCCCCCCCCTTTCCCATATAGAGAACTTGTCTGTGGTCTCCTACCAGTTTGCCATCTATAAAGCTCAGTTGCAAATGGAAGTGGCTCGATAAGTCATAAGTAGCTCCATTTTTAGTGAATAAATATCAGTTAGAAAGGCACACTGAATGTCCTCATGAGGGTTTGGGCAGTTCAGCTCCACCCAAAACAAGTTGTGCTGTCTCTGACCAAGTTATCTTCTATCTCTGAATCATACTAGTTTCATTTATGACATGTGAACAGTAGCACCTATCTCGTAAGGGTGTTTTGAGGTTAGTGGGGATCATTTGTTTCATAGCCACAATGGTATCTACATATTCCATACTATGTAGCTAATCCCTCCACATTTAGTGTCTTAAGACAACACTCACTTGTCATCTCATTTTCTGCAGGTATGCCTCCAGGCATAGTGAGCTCATCTTCTGCTTGAGGGCTCATAAGGCTGTAATGAAAGTGTAGGGCAGAGCAGGGCCGGGGTGTCTCATGAGAGGTTCGGGTGGTGGTGGTAGAATTCTTTTCTTTGCAGCTGTAGAACTTAATGAAGGCTGTTTCATCTTTAAGGCCAGAACGAGTATCTCTCTGACTCTGAGTCTTCCACTATCTTTAAAGGGTTTATCTTATTGTTCAGCCCTTTTGATTAATCTAAAACCAACCAGTTAAGAGACTTTAAAGTGCCTTAGCCTTGGCTTGAAACCTAATCACAAGCTTGTCGACCATCACATGCCCAGGTCCTGTCTGCTGTCCACCATCATATACACAGGTCCTGTTTACTGGAACCAGCAGGTACCATAGTGATTAAGGTGTTGGATTCCCATATGGAATCCCAGAAGGAGAATGGAGGGAGAAGGGATTACAACATGGCCTTCCCCCTGAGGGGATAATTTCTCACTTTTCCTCTCTCTGTCTCTCCTCAGTGACTGCAGACACCCTATGGCAAAAAACGAAAGTAAAACAAAACAAATAAACAAAAACATTGTCTACTACACCCAAGACATGTTTTTACTTATTGATGATCCTGGATTTATGATCAGATTGCATCCAATAAACTCTTATAGGTTGAAATATCATAAGGTGAAAATACATTTAATACACCTAACTCATGGAAATACGGTTTAGCCTAGCCTAACTTAAACAAGCTCAGAACACTTACATTAGCCTGTAGTTGGGCAAAAATCATCCAACACAAAGCCTATTTTATAATAAAGTTGTTATAAAGAATTTTGAATAAAAATGTAAAATTTAAAGTATGGTTTCTACTGAATGCATATTACTTTTACACCACTGCAAAGTTAAAAAAATCCTAGGTTGAACCATTATAAGCTTGGGATGGTCTGTGTTTTGTTCCTGGCTAGATTTGAGGATAAAGGTGTTGGGAGGATGTTAGCTTGTTCCCAGTTGATGGATAATTTGCATAGTTATCAAGTATCTGGGTACTTTGGTAGTATAGACACACATTAAGGCTTTTCATATATAATGTTTATTTTTTATTTTCCTAATCCTCATTTCTTATTCTTTTTTTGCATTTTGGATTTTAAAAATATATTTTAAGTTATTTACTTATTTCTTCTTAGAAAGAGACATAGAGATGGGAGCCCCCAGTGCAGTCGTCACACAGTAATCCACCCCCCTGTCTCAGTCAGGCCTGTCTGGATCACTGGCGTGTGGTCTCCTACCAATTTGCCAACACACATTCAGGGAGGTCACAGATATGAGCCCAGGCCTTGTTTTTCAAGAGCTGAGAACTTTGTAATAATATTTGATTACCAGTCATTATGGTTATGTAGACAATTTAATTAAGTGAATATTTGATTGAAACCAACTAGTATCAAAACAACAAAGAGAAGCAATGCCATGAAGAATTAGATATTTGAGTAAAAATAAGGCAATTCAATTAATCAAAAGCATAAGTTTAATAGTTCTGTATAGGAGCATCTTGGAAAATTCTGGAATAACTTGTAAAGCTAACTTCATAAAGAAAACTTAATTTTGGTTTCAACATCATGATTGTTGAAATACAAATTTTCTTGATTAAAAACATTTATTTATTTGTTTATTAAAGTTTATTTATTTTATGAGCAAGATGAGGGTGGAAGAGAGACAGAGACAGAGAGAACCTTGACAGAGCCTTATCATACTGTAAGCCCCTTTCCCCAGCCCTTCGAGATCCCAGGAGCCTGTGCATATACGGTGCACAGCTAGGCTGTGAGACCTCCAGTACTGCAGTCTCGCCTGCTACCAACTGTTACTGAGGTTGGGCCAGATCAAATTTTCTAATTACTATTTCCATTTCAAATGTCTATGTCATTTATTGTTCTTACTAGTAGCTCAGTTAGACACACACATGCTTTACTTTTTTTTTTTAACTCACTGAAGTGAACATGGATTGTGAAGTTTCTTATGAAACAAGAGCCTTGAAAACATAACAAAGAAATTTATTCCTCGTTTATTTACAAGTTGAGTGTCTTGAAAAGCATATCTAAACCACTCATTGAAAAATAAGGCTGGGGACCAGCAGTTAGAGTAATGGCTATGTTGCTTAACTCCCATGTAGTCGACCGCAGTTCGAGTCCCGGACTTGGTGGCTTAAACTCACACCAGACTCATGGGCATGCGTGCCCAAGATCCTGAGAGGAGAATGGAGGAGAAGGGATTGCAGCATGACCATCCCCCTGGGGGGTGATTTCTCTCTTTCTGTCTCCCTCTGTCTTTCTGGCAAGCGCACGTGCCTTATAGCAAAAAACCTCTCAAAAAAAAAAATAAATAAATAAGGCTGGCCCACTCCATAGCATAGTGGTTAAAGGAACCAGATCTCACACAGCCAAGCATGGTTAGCCAAGCTCTGGCAGCTTGATAAGTCTCAGGGCACATGGGTTTATGTGTCCCAAATGCTGACAAGATGGAGAAATGGAGGAGAAAAGGTTGTGGCATGACCATGCCCTACTGGAGGGGTGCTTTCTCCCTGTCTCTGCCTCTCTGTTTTTGTCTGGAGAGCATATGTGCTCTCTGACAATTAAAAGGAAAAGAAGGCATTGTAGACATATATATATATATATATATTTCTCCTCTTAGGATCTTGGGCACACACACACATGCTCCAGGGTGAGTTTAAGCCACTGGGTCCGGGACTTGAACTATGGTTAATTACATAGTAGTCCAGCGACATACCCATTATGTCATCTGCTGGCCCCAGGCATTGTAGATATTAAAATAAACTTCCCTATTAATCTGGACATTGTGCATCATACTGAGTAATACTTCTTTTTTTTTTTCTTTGTTTTTTTTTTTTGTGACAGCACCATTTTGCTTGAGGCTTTATCAGGAAATTTTACAGTCTCCAAATGGTGTTTTGGTGTGGTCCTTCCTAAAACCTGTATTACATGGGAAAATACTGTATACACCCAATACTCCAGAGATTAATAAGGTCATCCAAAAGGTAAGTTAAAATGAATGAGCATTGTATAAACCACATGGACATTGTGTGGGGAAGAAATTATTTTTAACAATTTCCTGATTTCTGTGTGCATTAGATCACATACGATTTTCTTGCATTGACTACAATTTATTTGGCCTAAGTGCTTTCCCTGTTAGTGTAGTTGCTAAATGTGGATTTTCTGAGATCTTTTACAGGACACTTTGGAGGCAGGGTGTGCTAGAATAACTAATGCAGCAAATTTAAAGTACTCTACTCTTAAAATGTGAGGACCATTAGACAGATGGGAGGACGGCTTCAGGCTGTGAAAAGGGAAGATTTCCAGCAAAAGGTGTAGAACACATGCTGATCTGTTTTGCTTGGTGGATGTGCTAATTAGGATAGAATCAGAAGCAAAATGATGTATCGACAGTTAATATTTTTAGGAATGATATTTTTTGAATTACCCATGTGGTTTCTCTGACCTGTTAGAGAATAAAGTGAGGTGAAGAAACAAAACAGTTTCTCAAGAGGAATTAAGACATCACATAGTTTGATCGTTTTCTCATCATCTGTTGTCCGACTTTTCCAACCTATTTACTACAGGATGCACTATTATTAATATTTGAATATTGAAAAAATGATTATGTTGTATTTTGCTGAGGTCTTTCCTTGTCTGATGATGGCTCTGAACCTACAGGTACCTTGAAAGGGAACATTTCTACCAAGGACATGGGATGATTTGATCTCTCTATAAACACAGAAAAGGAGATATCTGGTCTTTTAGTAATAAGATTCCAATCTTCAATAATATTAACAACTTAAAAATGTACAAGTTAACAGTGGCATCGATAGCATGTGCAGTGAAGTAATTTCTAATTGAGCTCACTTTACACGTCCCCCGCATACCCAGCAATTGTTTCTGTGGACTTCCTTCCTCACCATCAGTCATAGCCTGGGCTACATTTAACTCCCCCTACCTGAGTGCTATCATAACTTTTTTTTTTTTAAATTTTGAAAATGTCCTTTGGAGGAGATTTTGTCAAAACTCTGAACTCTTATTGTAGAATGATACTAAATGAGATGCTTGGAGTGAAGTGTCTTCCATGGCTACTACTGTGGGACTGGTCTTGGAGGGATGCTGAGATGGTCCAGGGACAATGTTAACCCACTTTCCTTAATGTTTAGTGTATTCAAATCTTTACAGTCGAGGATATTTGAGAAACTATGTAAAGAATTAATAGGCTATAAATTTATTTTATGACTATCTATTATTGGATGCTAATATTATTAACAACATATATTACTGTAGTATTACAGATTATTTATTCTACAATATAGTCGTTAGCATGACATCTGTTTTCTTTTTTTTTTTTTTTTTGGAGATGTTTTTGCTATAGGGTGCGTGCGCTCAACAGATAGAGAGAGACAGAGACAGAAAGCGAGAAATCATCCCCCGGGGGGATGGCCACGCTGCAATCTCTTCTCCTCCATTCTCCTCTCGGGGTCTCGGGCACACACACACACACACACACACACACATGTGCCTGGTGTGAGTTTTAAGCCACCAGGTCCAGGACATGAACCACGGTCGACTCCATGGGAGTCCAGCGACATATAGCCATTACACTAACTGCTGGTCTCTGCATAACATCTGTTTTGAAGAGCTTACATTTCTGTGCAGAAGAGAAGGCAAATAGCTGAAGGAGTAATTTAGTTATGACAAGGGATATAGTCCATGGGGAAGACAAACAGATTGAGGAGCAACTCATTTCCCTGGGAAGAAGGATATGGAAACATGCCTGGAAGGAGGAGATGGAAGGCTCCTGTCTGGTAGGAGCAGGACGATGGGCCTAGACAGAGGTGCAGGGAGGACACCAAGTCCATGTGCTGAGAATGATGGGAATTTAGGAAGAATCACCTCCAGTTCCACTGGTTCTTGCTTACTCCCTACTTTGATTTTATAGGCAGTAAGAAGAACTGGTAGCGTTTCTGCTCAGTGTGGCTGACAGCTTCGTATGGAGGTTTCCTGGTTTTGAACTTATAGGACTGACTTTGCGGTGTTGTACCTAAAGTGAATTATTCTAGCAGTCAGCTGTGACTATTTATTTTTATGAAAGTTGGTTCTAGTCATTAGACTCATGATCTAACACCCTGCATGGCTGGGGGCCCCTCAGTTGCTCTGCTACTTGGGTTATGTAAAGCAATATCATCTGTAAGTCTGTAACGACAGATGCTGTAAATTGTTTACTACTTAGTCTTATTCTCTCCATTACTTCCTATTTGTTGGAGCCACATGAAGTTACCATATTAAAAATAATCTATAAAAATGTGTAATGCCATGTAATTCACCTCGTAATATCAAGGGTGGCATCAAAAAGCATAATGCTATGGAACGAATGGTGTGTGCATGTTGCAGGCTGGATTGTGGTCCGCCTTGTCCTAGGTCTCCATGTGACCTTGGTTTCTTGGTTCTCCCTTCGATAAACTCTTTTCCTACATCTGTGAAATGAAAGGCTTAAGGCTATTGGTCATCTGGGAGATGGCTTTTCAAGCAAAATCCGTCAGAATCACGTGGGGACCTCTCTCAGGCTCCTCCTTCTCTAGGCTCTGGCACTCCTCACTGGGGGCTATGTCTCTGCCTCATCTATGCCCCTCCATGAACCTGTATGCATCCCCATCAGCCTCAATGACAGTGGCCATCCAGCACTTCCATGACCCACAGAAACAAGTGTGTTAGAAGATAAACGTAGGCTCCTTAAAATTTTAATGAGTTTTTTTTAGCATTTAGCTATTTATGAACCAGGAAGCACCAGACAGAAGTGACTCAGTTCTCCGTGTGTGTGTGTGTGTGTGTGTGTGTGTGTGTGTGTGCAGAATGCGCGGATGAGAGAAAAATTTATTAGGTGTTTGTAAGCAAGACAAAGAAAATATATTTTATTGGTTAATGTGAAAGTCCCTACCTAGGGGTTAGCTGGTGGTTTCTGATTGGTTAAGCTTATTTTGTTTTACTGTTCACATTGACTTGGGTTTTGTTTTGTTTAAGTGTGACCCCATGGCCCTCCTAGCCATCTTAGCCTAATGACTTCCCAATTAATTATTTTAGTTGTAATAAACTTAATTTATGCTGTAAGATTGTTGGTCTCAAAAACTGTGAAATAATAATGGTATTTTCATGTTATTACTGAAGAGATTCTAGCACATTAGATACTTCTTTTATTTTATAATACAAAGTTGTGTTTGGCTTTGGCCCCAGGATGATGCAGTGTGTGTGCAGAATGCGCGGATGAGAGAAAAATTTATTAGGTGTTTGTAAGCAAGACAAAGAAAATATATTTTATTGGTTAATGTGAAAGTCCCTACCTAGGGGTTAGCTGGTGGTTTCTGATTGGTTAAGCTTATTTTGTTTTACTGTTCACATTGACTTGGGTTTTGTTTTGTTTAAGTGTGACCCCATGGCCCTCCTAGCCATCTTAGCCTAATGACTTCCCAATTAATTATTTTAGTTGTAATAAACTTAATTTATGCTGTAAGATTGTTGGTCTCAAAAACTGTGAAATAATAATGGTATTTTCATGTTATTACTGAAGAGATTCTAGCACATTAGATACTTCTTTTATTTTATAATACAAAGTTGTGTTTGGCTTTGGCCCCAGGATGATGCAAAAATTGAAGCACAATGTGTAGGTACAGTGTGAGCTTGAAGACAGATTATGAAAGTAAAAATGGATAAAATAATTAGTGTTCCCAAGAACAAGTAGCATGCTGGAAATGATACTGCGAGCAGACTCCTCAAACACAGGCTAGCACCTTGCTACCAAGCTGGAGTGGTTAGAGCTTCCTGTGGGAAGTCCACGCCCACTGGAAGAAGATGGCATGCTTTCCCCACTTTGGCAAGTTATTCCTGTGACCTGTTTTCTCCCTTGGAAAATTGGGGCTGAATAATTACTATGTTGCGGCCCCATTTGGAAGATGGGAAAAAACACCAGAAATAGTAGTCATGCCTGCATAATGCTATTTCTCTCATGATGACCAATCTACAATGGTGGTCCCATAAGTTTATAATGGAACAGACAGATTCCCGCCTAGTGATGTACCCATGGTAATATTGTAGCACAACACATAACTCACTTGTCTGTGGTGATGCTGGCATAACACGGGCGCTGCACTGCCAGGTGTGTAAAAGCATAGCACATGCAATTATGCACAGTACATAACACTTGATAGTAGTCATAAACGGCTATGTTCCTGGTTTACATATTTACTGTACTAAACCTTTTGTTGTTATTTTAGAGTATACTCCTACTTACTGAAATAAATAAATTTACTGTAAAACTGTTACAGCAGCGGCCTCGTGTAGCTCATGTTTATAAGTGTCTTGATTTCATCACTTTCCCTGGTGCTTGATTTAATCTCCTAGTGTTTTATTCATTGCTTTCCTTCCAATGAGACAAAATGGGCAGTAGACCACAGTGATATTGATGATCCTGACCGTGCATAGACCTACAATAATGTGTGTTTGTGGTTTTTAATCAAGAATTTATTTAAAGTAAAGAAAATTAATGGAAAAAGCTTATAGAATAAGGATATGAGGCAAAAATATTTTTGTATAATTGTACTCT
Source organism: Tupaia belangeri chinensis (assembly GCF_000334495.1). Taxonomy (NCBI): domain Eukaryota; kingdom Metazoa; phylum Chordata; class Mammalia; order Scandentia; family Tupaiidae; genus Tupaia; species Tupaia belangeri. The sequence goes on from NW_006199369.1 coordinate 619,242, forward strand.
GTATTTGGGTTTTAAGCTAAGTATTAGTACAAGAGTCAAAAAAGTTAACAAATGTATAAATTAAAATATTACAGAAAGGCAATGTTCATTTATCATTGAATACAAATATTCTTTTACAAATTGAGTGTAGCCTGAATGTGCAGGGTTTATAAAGTCTGCAGTAGTGTGCAATAATGTCCTAGGCTCTCACATCCACTCACCACTCACTGACTCACTTGGAGCAAATCCCAGTCCTGCAAGCTCCATTCATGTGGGTGCCCTACAACAGTGTACCATCTTTTGTGCCATATTTTACTGCACCTTGCTGTGTTTAGATATGTTTAGGTAAACAAATGCCATTGTATTACAATTGCCTACAGTACTCAGTACAGTAACATGCTGTATAGGTGAATAGCCTACAAGCAATTGGCTATATGAAATAGCCTGGGAGAAAGGTTAAGTGGGTTCACTCTCTCGTGTTTGCACAGAAATGAAATTGTCGAACAATGTATTTCTCAGAAGGTATCTCTATCATTAGGCATGACTGTGTTTAGAAAATGGTAAAAAAAAAAAAAAAAGATATAGTTTTGGAGTTAACAGGTGGCATAATGGCTAAGGCACTGGACTCCCATAAGGCCGACCACAGTTTGAGTTCTAGACCTGGTGGCTTGAAACTCACACCAGGTGCATGTAGGTGAATACGCAAAATCCCAAGAGGAGAATGGAGAAAAGATTGCAGCATGGCCATCCTCCCTGGTTTCTCACTTTCTCTCTCTCTCTGTCTCTCTGGCAAGTGCATGTACCCTATAGCAAAACTCTTCTTTAAAAAATGTAATTTTGAACCTTCTCCCTTAAAATTGCTAGTGGATGGTCATCAGGTAGCATGGTGGCTAAGGTGCTGGATTCCCACATGGCTGACCATGATTTGAGTCCTGGACTTGACGACTTGAAAATTGCACTGTGTGTGCATGTGCACACCTGCCCCAAATCCTGAAAAAACATGGAGAAGGGATTGTAGTGTATACATCCCCCCTTGGGGGGTGATTTCTTGCTTTCCCTCTCTATGTGTCTCTCTATCTCTCTGGCAAGAGCATGTACACTATGGAACAAAAAAGGCCAGAAGAAAAATTCCAAGAAGACATTTTACCATTCTTGTCTCAGGGTGAGGGGAATGAATGTCACTTCAAGAAGGAGGAAGACATGGGTGACCAAAGCCAGAGGTTCTCTGCGAGGGTACATACAGAGTGATTTTCCCACAGAAGGCATGTAAAGATATCTGGAGATGTTTAGTGTCACAGCTAGAAGGGCACTGTCATCTTGAAGGTAGAAGCCAGAGATTCTCCTAAACATTCAGGTGACCTCCACATGTCAAATAATGATCAGATCCAGAATTTCTGTGGTGCTGAGATTGAGGATTCCTGCAACAAAGGCTAGAAAGTGCCAGACATGAGGGTCTGGGCTGCAAGAGTAAAAGAGGGGTGACAGTAAAGAGCCCAGTGGTCAGGCAGTGCCCTCAGTTCCCCTCTGCTGAGGACAGTCCTGAGTTGAGGGCCTTGGCCTACTCTGGGCCTCTTGGGAAAGGGGAGGAGGTCACTGTATAGGCTGACCCTGAGCCAGTGTGGTGGCCCTTACTCTGACTGGGCAGAGGGAGGACATTTGAATTAGCATCTTTGAGTGCAGAGTGGAAGGGTACCAGGATTTTCAGCTGGACAACCTGGGCTGGAAAGGAAGAAAGATGTGAGATTAGTAAAAGTATGATTGAGAAGAGTGTTCTGTGCTCATTAATTTCATGTATTGACTCTGGGTCAGGCACTTTACACAGATCATCTCATTTACTCCTTATGACTGCCATCGGAGGTAGGCACGGATCCCACCATTATACAGTTAGGAAAACCAAGGATTAGAGAAGATAAGTTGTCCAAGGTCACACACCTGGCAAGGGTTGGAGCCTGAATTTAGGCCTGATGTGTTACTGTGAAGTCTTCGATATGCTGCCAGTATTAGTTTGCTTGGACTGCCAAAACAAAACCTCGCAGATGGGGTGGCTTAAATGACAAAAAGACTTCTCAACCATTCTATAGGGAGAAAGTCCAAAATCAAGGCATTGGCAGGGCGGTCTCTTCTGAGGCCTCTCTCTTTGGTTTGTAAATGATATCCTTTCCCTGTGTCCTGACATGGCTGTCCCTCTGTGTGTGTGTTCTGATCTCTTCTTATAGAGACACCAGTCATTGCTTTAGAGCCCACCCTAAGGTCCTAATTTTTCATATTATCTCTTTGAAGACCTGTCCTTCAAATACTATCACATTCTGAGGTCCTGAGGGATTTGGCTTCAGCATATTGATTATTGATTATTGATTAAGACACAATTTTTCCCACTGCCTCTTTCTTTCTTTTTTTTTTTTTAAGAGATATTTTTGCTGTAGGGTATGTGCACTTGCCTAAGAGACGGAGAGACAGAAACCAAGAAATCACCCTCAGGGGGATGGCCATGCCACAATCCCTTCTTCTCCATTCTCCTCTCAGGATTTTGGACATGCATGCACATGTGTGTGGCATGAATTTTAAGCTGCCAGGTCTGGGATTTGAACTGTAGTCAACTACATGAGAGTTCAATGCGAGAACCATCTACTGCCTCTTTCAAATTACCTTTTGCTACTTGAAAATAGAAAACTTGCTGCCACCTTTGATATATGCATACCCTGCCCTGCAGTTCTACAGCAGTGATGGGAGCACATTGAAAACAGTAGCCCAAGGGAGGCTTGTGTGTTAGTTACTGTGTAGACACAATGCTGAGTCCTTAAGCATGATGAAGGGTCATTCCTCTGAAGCCCACTGCATCAACCCTCAATGCCCACCATGTGTGGTGTTTGAATCCCTGGGGACCTGCTGTTTTCTAAGCACAGTGTCCATTCTGTTATTAGCCAGGGCATCAGTCAGGGTCCAAGCAGAAAAGAACAAACAGACCATGTGTAACATTAAACGTTACTACTATAACCAGGTGTCGGAGTGACAGAGGACCAGGTAGTAATAATTAAGGAAACTATAAAGGATCTAGTGATGGCAGATGCATGGAGTAGCCCCTCCCTCTAGGCTAGAGCAGAGCATCTAGGAAGGAGCCAAGCTAGTGGCTTCCCCATCCAGACTTGAGGTCCAGAACTCACTGGAGGGAGCACCACTGCAGCCCAGTGGGGGGCAGAAAGCTCACTGAAGTGCTGCTTCAGTAGTACTTCCTGGGAATCTGCTCTCTAGGGTGCCAAGAGAAGTTCTGCTCTTCTCAACTCTCTGCCAAGTTTTAAAAGATATGCCTAAGGAAGTGATCTTTCATGCCACACCAGCAGCTTTCTGGGAAACCAAGGGATGTGTGTTGTCTGTGCACACTGAAGGGACTGGATGCTAGAGAAGTTGAATGCAGTCCCAGCCAGGGGCTTATAGTGCAGGAGCCTATCAGGAGAAGCACACTGGTATCAGGAAGAGAATATCCATCCTTCTCCATTGTCCCTCCAGTGTCCTCTACTGGCTAAGCTCAACATTGTGCCAGGCGGCAAAGGAGAATGATTAAAAGGTCCAGCTCCATTATTTTGGAACAGGCAATGAAGAACAAAGAGTGAGTGGCGAAATGGTTAACTGAAGACTGGTTAATCATGTCATTTTCATTATTTTAGAGAAATGAGACTATCAAAGTATAGAGTTCCCATAAAGCTCATTGGTTCTTAAATGTATTTTAATTTGTCAAACATATATTAAGTAGAGGTAGAAGGAAAGATATTGGTGAAGAATTATCTATTCTAATTCTGACACTGCTAAAGCTCAGCCTGGGCTGGTAACCTCATCTATGCCTCATAGCTGTGATAGGAAGTAGTGACTATCATTCTTATTTCACAGTGGAAGAAACTGACTCCTACCTTGTCAAGTTTTCTCAACAGTTGGCAGAGATGGTATTTTGAACCCATGTCTGATTGACTTTAAAGCCAATTTTTACTTTTCTTCTGCTAACTTCATTGTAGTCTTCAAGTAGGGTTCACATGTGAATAAAACTCAGTTTCTGCTTCTGAGGAACTGATCATGCTGTGAAAGAGACACCAAGTCCCAATAATAGGCTGGATGGGGAAAACTATTTCAGAATTGGAATTTCAGATTATAAAGGGAGAGACTGGCTTTCAATCTCATCTCTCTGGTGTGGTGGATTCTGATTGGACCTGGAGTAACAGAGGGAAGATTGAGCTTTTTAGTATTGATTGCATGTAGTTCTGGAACTCTAAACACTACTAATTTCATGGTCTCAAATGCAGATTGAATCACTCTTTATAGAGCACTTACTTCTACAAAGTTAGAGGGACCATCATGGACACTTTCTCAAATCATCTGCCATTTATTCCTCATAAGAACTAGATGACTAGATGAGACAGGCATTGTTACACCCATTTTGCAGATTAAAACTATCAGTAAGGATTGGAGAGGTTTATATTCTCATTTATTAGTTGGAAGCCTGGGGTTGTGATCCAAGTTGAGTGGACTCTAGAGCCAGGGATCTTTTCATTGATCGTATTTGCAGTGTTAGGTACCAAATAGGAATGGTCCTGCACACTACAGACTTTACTATCCTCAGTTTGGGATACTGGGCACATGACTAAACAGATTTACCACATTTTTATGTTTTTGTGTAGCAATGCCTTGTATTTCATCCATCCTCAGAACTCCAACTACCTTCAGAGCACACTTTTGGGAGGCAGGAATGAAGTCACACAGGTTAAAGATGAATGGAAAGCTATTGCTAATTTTTTATCATTAAATGAACATAAAGCTTGATGATTAAGTATCTTGAATAGAAATGGAAATGATCCTTATTAAAGATGAAAAATGCCAGTGAAGTAGAAACTGCCCAGTACCAGAGTCTATAAATATAGCTGAGCATGCCAGAGGCTCTGCAATGGGGATTGTTTGCGCATACAGAGCAGAGTGTGCAGGGCACCAGCAAGGCCTCGGGCAGGTTGAGGTTATCCCCAGGGAGTCCTGCAAAGGAAATGCGATTCATAGCAATCTGCTTTCTGACTGCAGGCATCTAATCAGTGATCTGAAAGCATGTTTTCAATACTTCAGCCTCAAGCTAGGATCATGGGTAGGTGAAAATGTCCGACATAGGACATTTTAGTGAAAGTCAGCAAAAGTTGCCCAGAGTAGAAGTAATTACATTTTACATGTAGACTTGTGTGATAGAATCTCCTGTTAAAACAATAGTCCTCTAAGAAAGCAATGTCAGTAGGACTATGAATGTACTTGTTCAGTGAGACTAGATGATATCCAACACCTGAGGTGGGCATAGATGTTACTCTTTTAAGACCTTCGATGCCTGTAACTTCCATCTTTCTAGTCTTCAAGTCCAGTTCCATAGTTTAATGTAACAACTTTGAAATGCAGAGCAGAAAGCAAACAGCCATGTTCAACGTCTATGAGACAGACTTACTGCAGACCCGCTGGACAGACAAGGCACCTAAATCCTAGAATGCTGGAATCATCTGCTCAAGTTCTTGTGACTGGTTAATATACTTCAACTTGCTTCTTTTGACTCAAAGCCCATCTTGGGTTCCATGAGGTTATTCAGTTCTTACTGGGCATATAAAGGGACATATAAAAGTCCTGTTGATCTTTCTTTGATTATGAAAAGTGGTGTCTACAGAGTGAGACACAATAAAGAATTGCCCACAATAGGGAATAGTCTGGGGAGACCCAGACATGTGTTGTCCTCATCTGGCCTCCCCACCATCCCTGTGTCATTTTTCTCTTCCTCTCAGAGTTACCTAACAACAGATCCTGCCCACTGAGGGATAGGATTTGTTTGCCAAAATTTTAATTAATTTATTAGTAATATATCTCATTAGAAAGTGAGTACAGAATATAAACATATAGTTCACAAAAAAGTAGGTTTAAACATATGAAGAGATGTTCAAATTTATTCAGCTAAAACATGTTGGTTGAGGGTATTGGAAGAAAGGCTCTCTTATACATTACTTGTGACAGTATATTGTCATGAGATCTTTGAGGGCATGTTGGCATTATATATCAATGTTACAAAGACATAATATTCAAACACAAATGCGAACATTTATGGTATCATTGTTTATAAACACATGAGTTGAGAAACAACCTGAGTATCAATAAAAAACTGGCTAAATTTTTATACATTTATAAAATTAAAAATATGCAGCTTATTTTAAAAAATGGAGTTAGAAGGGCTAGCAGATGACATAATGGTTACATTGGACTCCCACATGGCTGACCACAGTTTGAGTTCTGGACCCTGTGACCTAAAACTCATGCTGGGAGCATGTGTGTGCATATCCAAAATTCTAAGAGGAGAATGAAGGAGAGAGGATTGTGGTGTGGCTATCCCCCTTGGAATGTCATTTCTTGCTTTCTGTCTCTCTTGCTCTGTCTCTCCAGTGGGTTCTATAACAAAAATCTCTTTCTAAAAAAAGAAAGGAGTTAGATATAAATGGATTTACAAAATTTACTGCTAAACAAATGTTAGGCGAGGTGAAGAAGAATGTGGGAAGTATAAGTGAAGAAAGTAGAATACCTATGCATATACCTGTTCTTGTCAACATATAGAAAACCTCAAGGAGGCTACATCAAGAGAAAATAATTTCTTCTGGGTTTGGAACTGGGTTCTTGCAGACAGAATAGAAAAGAAGCAGGCTTTTTTATAATTATTAATTTTATTTGTTATTATTTATTTTTTAATTTGACCAGAGAGAGACAGAGAGAGAGAAAGGGAAAGTGATAAAGCAAGTTACAAGGTCTGGGACTTGAACTGCAGTCAACCATGTGGGAGTCCAATGCAATAATCACCATGTCACCTGCTGGCCCCCAGGAGCAGACCTCTTCACAAACCCCTCTGCAGGCCTGGAATTTGAAGCACAGAACAAAAAATGTGTTTATGATAAAAACTTGGAAAGTCTTTTTAACCTGTCATTTCATGTTGCATTGGTCTTGTGTGTCAGATTGAGGACATATGGCACTGGATGTGAATGTCAGTTTCCTGGGATTGACCACTTTCTTTCTAGATGCTTGTCCTGCTATGTTCTCTGTCTGGGAATGTCAGGTCACAGGTCTCCTTTGTTTCTGTGACCAGAGTGGCCTTTATTCTTTTCTGCCATCCATCCACCTACTCATCCATCCACTTATCTATCCATCTATACAAAATGGAGAATAAGTGGGCCTTTTCCAGTGTAAAGTGGATTGAAGGGAAAGGCTGAGTTTTGTCCTTTCTGATTATAGCCAAGTGATAAAGAATCCTCTTTGACCTACTCTGAACATCCTTATTTGTTTCTTTTTTTAAATCTCCAAATTCCTCTGCTGCATTCCTCTTTGAAGCAATAAACAAAAGTCTGAATGAAGAGTGAAGACGGTGATATAAATAAAAAGATAAAGCATGCAACAGGAAAAATGATCCAGAACTAGTATCCCAGGCTGTGGATCCATCACCTTTTAATATTTTTTCTCTACTTTTCAAATAAAAACTAACTGCAGGTAAAAGAGAATAGATTATTTTTTAAATGAATAGTCAGTAGGTGGTATTATAGGTAAAACAAAAACTCAGGTCATTTCTCTTGATAAAATTAAAGACTTTATTCAGAGGATATCTGAGAATCATGATCCACTTTCAAGCGAGGCTCTCAGTTCTGAGCCTCATTGGTTCTCTATATTCTGAAAATGATCAATTAAAAAAAATCATTAGGGAGAAGAAGACTGACTCCTTCACTAGAGCTGAGAACTAGTTCTTTCAAAGACTAAGAGTGAAAACTAGTCCTTTCAAAGACTAAGAGTGAATTGGGACCAGCACTTAGCGTATTGGCTAAGTCACTGGACTCCCGTGTAGTCGAAGATATTGTGGCCTGGCCATCCCCCTTAGGGGTGATTTCTCGCTTTCTGTCTCTCTGTCTCTCTCTGTCTTTCTGGTGAGTGCACGTGCCCTATAGCAAAAACATCTCAAAAAAAAAAAAAAAAAAAGAAATACGAGAATCCAAGAAAATAGCTCTCCTCTATGGGAAATGAATACCTCTTTTTCATCCACAGATAGTGCAATGGAACTCACAGAAATGTCTGATAAAAATTTAGAATATTCATAATAACAAAGCTAACAGAGATGCAAAAGAGAGACAATGAACTCCAGAAGAGACAGGAGAAAAGAGTCAACAAGTTCCAAGAGGTGAGGAATTTCTTGCATGATCTCAAAGAGAAAATACACACCATAAAAAAGAATCAAATGGAACTATTAGAGATGAAGGCTATAATACAGGAAGTCAAAACCTCCCTTGAAAGTATTTAAAGCAGACTAGATCTTACAGAAGATTGAATCATAGATATAAAAGACAGAATCACTGGACTAGAAAAATCCACCTGAAGACTGAGAAAGTAGCCCCTCAAAATGAGAATAATATACGAGAAATACTAGATACCATCAAATGTCCAAACATCTGGATAATTGGTATCCCAGAAGGTGAAGAGACTCATAAGGGCATTGATAATTTATTCCATGAAATCCTGGAAGAAAACTTTCCAAACCTAGAGAGGCATTCAAAGATCCAGACCCAAGAAACACAAAGGACCCCAAATAGAATCAAGTTGAGAAGATCTCCAAGACACACTAAAGCCAGATTGATCAAAACCACAAAGACAAGATACTAACACTGGCAAGAGAGAAACATCAAGTTACCTACAAAGGATATCCCATCAGGCTAGCAGCGAACCTCTCATCAGAAACAATGCCAGCAAGGAAAGGATAGGAAAATATATTCAAAGTGTTAAGTGAAAAACAATTTTAAGCAAGAATACTTTACCTGGCTAAATTATCCTTCATCTGGGAAGAGAAGACAACAACATTCTCAGATAGACAAAACCTGAAAGAATTTACTGACACCAGATTAGCTCTTCAAGAAGTTCTGAAGGAGTTCTATATCAGGAAAACTAAAGTCAAGAACAAATAGAGGGGCCAGCAGGTGGCATGGTGGTTGAGGGCACTGGACTCCCACATGGCCAACCGTGGTTTGAGTCCTGGACCTGGTGGCTTGCTTTCTCGCTTTCTCGCTCTCACTCTCTCACTCTCTGTCCATCTCTGGTCAAATTAAAATAAAAAAATAAATAAAATTAAATAAAACAATTAAAAAAAAAGTTTTGCGAATGTTGAACCAACCTTGCATTCCTGGGATAAAGCCTACCTGATCATGATGTATAATCTTTTTTATAAGTTGTTGTATATGATTTGCTAGTATCTTGTTGAGAATCTTCACGTCTATATTCATCAGGGATATTGGTCTATAGTTTTCCTTCCTTGTCCTGTCCTTATCTGTTTTAAGGATAATGGTGATAGAGGCTTCATAGAATGAATTAGAGAGAGATTCGTCCTTTTGGATATTTAGAAATAACTTGAGCAGAATGAGGGTTAACTCTTCTTTGAAAGTTTTGTAGAATTCAGAGGTGAATCCATCAGGGCCAGGGCTTTTCTTTGTTGGGAGGTTATTTATAACCGATTTGATCTCCTGGCTTGTTATGGACCTATTCAGACTTTCTGTATCCTCCTGGCTCAATCTAGGTAGATTATACATGTCCAGGAATTTGTCCATCTCATCCAAATTATTTTGTTTCTTGGCATACAGATGTTCATAGTATCCTCCAGTAATGTTTTTTATTTCTACTATGTCTGTTGTTATTTTGCCTGCTTCATTGCAGATCTGATTCACCTGGTTCTTTTCTCTCTCTCTCTTTTTTTTTTCTTTTTTTTGGAGAGGTTTTTTCGCTATGGGGCGCGTGCGCTCGCCAGACAGACAGAGAGAGACATAGAGACAGAAAGCGAGAAATCACACCCCAGGGGGGATGGTCACACTGCAATCCCTTCTCCTCCATTCTCCTCTCGGGATCTTGGGCACGTACGCACACGCACCCGG
>NW_006199369.1:630567-642791 GCF_000334495.1 Tupaia belangeri chinensis
TGGTCTTAGCTAGTCTGGCTATGATATGCCTTGGGGAAGATCTTCTTGGGTTGATTCTATTTGGTGTCCTTTGTATTTCTTGGGTCTGGATGTTTGAGTGCCTCTCTATGCTTGGGAAATTTTCTTCCAAGATTTCGTGGAATAGGTTTTCCATGCTCTTATTAGTTTCTTCATCTTCTGGGATACCAATTATTTGGATATTAGGACGTCTAATGGAATCTAGTATTTCTCGTATGTTATCTTCATGGTTTTTTTTGTTATTTTCTCTATCTTTTTGGTGGTTTTCTCTAGGTCAGAAGTTTTATCATCTACATCAGAGATTCGACCTTCAGCATGGTCTAATAGACTTTTAATACTTTCGAGAGAGTTTTTGATTTCCTGTATTACAGACTTCACCTCTAGTAGTTACATCTTATTCTTCCTTAGGATGTCCATTTCTTCCTTCATATCATTGAAGGACTTTCTCATCTCCTGTAGTTCATTGTCTCTTTTCTGTTCCAGCTCATAGTATTTGTTCAACATGAATGTTCTAAACTCTATCTCAAACATTTTGGTAACGTCCTCTATTTTTTCAAGAAAAGGAAGGGAGTTACTGTGTTCCTTTGATGGAGACATATTTCCTGCTTTATTCAGGCCTGAGGTTCTTCTACTTCTAACCATTGGGAGATGTGTTCCCTTTGATTTTTGTTATTTAAAATTGATTTTATACTTTTAATCCTTATACATCACATAGCTTGTAAAGTGAATTCCAATATGCATACACATCACACCAGTGCAGTTGAGGATACTATACATTTTATCAATAGATAATAATCCATATCTGTGTCCTATAAACTTCTTTTCTATTTTTCTCTTTAGTTTCTTTACTCATACTATCTTCTTTCTCCCATCTTCTTCCCACACTGTCTTCATTACCCCTGACTATTTTCTATGCTCCTATATCCTCTAATCTTTCACCTTCTAGCATAGAGTACGGACAGTCAGTATATGTTAAGTATAGACATACAATGTCTCTCTTTCATAGCCTGGCTTGCTTTACTCAGAAGTAAATCTTCCATATTAATCCACTTTATCAAGTGCCAGAATCTTCTTCTTCATGGCCCAAATTTTTTTTTTTTTTTTTTTTTTTTCTTTTGTTTTCATTTGCTTGTTTGTTTTATGGCTGAGTAGTATTCCATAGAGTATATGCATCACACTTTTTCAATCCATTCTTTTTGTGGATTTTTGGGTTGGTTCCACATCTTAGTAATTATCACAAGATTTTGACATTATCTTATTCCCATTTTTAATCTTACATTCTCACTTCCTTTTTTTTATGATAAAGCATGCACACACAAGAGGGAAAGAGAGAGAGTATGATAAAGAGAGAGAAACATGTTTCATAAGAGGGCCCAGTAATGCCACAATTCTATTCCTCTAAACCTCTAGGAAATGGGCACATGCATACATTCCTAATGTATTTTCAGGTCAATTAGATTAAGGACTCAAACCATGGCCCATGTGTGGGTTCTAGCTTTGTAGTCTGGAATGTTACTGCCTACACCAGAGAAGCTGGGCCACCTTCTCTACTTTCGAGTATCTTTAGCTTGATATCAGATGGTGTTACAATTTTTGATTTAATTATAAAATAAGATTTCTAAAACTCATGGGAAAATGGAATAGTCTACTGTATTTATTTGTATTTCTGCTCTTTTTGTTGTTGTTTCTCTTTCTTTCCCATTGTTTCAAGATTATTATTCATATTTCCTTTGTGTTTGAGGAACTTCTTAAACTATTTTAGTTTTCCTTCATTTGAGAATATCTTTATTTTTCTTTCATGGATATATAATTTACAATTAACAATTCTTTTCTTACATCATGCAACATGTTGAGCCACTTCTTTTCTGGTCTCCATAGTTTTAGATGAGTCAGCAGTAACCTTTGAGTTGGTGTTTTTTTCTTTTTTTTTTTTTTTAAGAATTATTTTATTTAACTTTATTTATTTATTTATTTGTTTATTTTAATTTGACCAGAGAGGGACAGAGAGAGAGAGAGAGAGAGAGAGAGAGAGAGAGAGAGAGAGAGAGAGAGCAAACTGCCAGGTGTTCCAGGACTCGAACCGCAGTCGGCCATGTGGGAATCCAGCACCCTTAACCACCACGCCACCTGCCAGCCCCGAGTTGGTGGTTTTCTATAGGTAACATGTCATTATTCCCCAACTGCTTTCAAAACTTTTTGTTTTCAGTTTTCAGAAGTTTAATTATGGGGTGACTTGATGCATTTTTTTTTTTTGAGAGATTTTCACTGTAGGGTGCGTGCGCTCGCCAGACAGACAGAGAGAGACATAGAGACAGAAAGCGAGAAATCACCCCCCAGGGGGGATGGTCACGCCGCAATCCCTTCTCCTCCATTCTCCTCTCGGGATCTTGGGCATGCACGCACACGCGCCTGGCGTGAGTTTTAAGCCACCGGGTCCGGGACACGAACCGCGGTCGACTACGTGGGAGTCCAGCGACATAGCCATTACACTAACTGCTGGTTCCCTTGATGCATATTTTTCTCAATTTATCCTTTTTGGAGTTTTCTCAGCTTCTTGGGTCTATAGGTTTTTGTAGTTTACCAATTTTAGGAAGTATTTTTGGCCATAATTTTTTCTACTACTCTTTTAGCCCTACTCTGTTTCTCTGCTCCTTCTGGAACTCTAATAATACAAATATTTAATCTTTTAATACTGTCCTACAGATTTCTGAGGTCCTGCTTACATTTTTATCTGTTTTCTCCCAGTTGCTCACATTGGGTAAAGTAGACTTATCAGTCCTCAAGTTCACTGACTTATCCTCTTTTTATCTCCTGTCTGCTCTTTTTGTTGTTGTGATTCAGTGATTCAGATGACTCAGTTTTTTCATTTGTGCTACTGAATTTTTCAGTTTTATACTATCCATGTAGTTTTTTAAAAAATTACTTTTTTAAAACTGAAATTTGCTGCTGTTTAATTTGTTTCAAGACAATTTTTAATAGCTCATGAAAATATTTTTGTGATGGGTGCTTTAAAATACCAAACCTGATTACTCTAACATTTGCTTTATCTTGATATTGGCATCAATAAATAGCTTTTCTTATTCTAGTCATTGTTCTCCCCCTGCTTCTTTGTATGATGGATAATTTTAATTATATCCTGGGCATTTTGGCTACTATGTTATGAAATTCTGGGCTTTCTGTAAAAAATCTTTTTTTTTTTTTTTTTTCAAGCAGTCATAGTCCTTAGATTCAACACCCAGGTTTCTCCTTTGTAGGTTTTGGCTCCAAGGATAGCTAATTTTCTTAATGTTTGTGGTCCATTTGGTCTGATTTATCTAGTACTGCTGAGGATTTCACTAGTTCCTGGTGCTGCAGGAACTCTCATGCTGGCCTACACCAGACTCCTTAGCTCCCAACCTCCCCTCACCCCCATGGGAGGCGAAGGAGGGCCATTTCCCTTGTTGCTTTTTAATAGTGGATGCCCCAACAAATTCTCCATGTTGGTGTTGCTGAATTAGCCTGGAGCTGTTAGTAGGACTCCTGGTCCATTTGGAGAGGACTGTACCCAGCAGGGCAACCTTCTGCAGCTTGGTTATTGGTTGGTAAATGCATAGTCTGGGTTAACTTTTCTGCTGGGTGAAGGTTGTAAGACTTTCTTCTGCAATGTTATTCCTTCTTCTATCCTGGAGTCCTTGACTACTTTGCCTTCTTCTTCCCATCTTTCAGAGTTCTCTCTGATGGTTTTTTATATAGTTCCCAGTGTGTGTAAATGAGACTTAGAGGATGGGAGCAGCAAGGAACTCCACCTTCTCTGGAAAGCCATTTTCTAGGTTCCTGTGACTCTCGCCTTTGGCAGATGCCTCACTATTTGGTAGAATGAGGTACCTCAGGCTCGTGGTGTCTGTTTTCTGCCTCAGCCTGGAACCAGCCACTTGGCCAGGTTTCTTTTCAAAGCAAGTAGCATCTTAAGATCACACTGTTGGTGCTGGAGAGACTCTTCAGTACCACTTATTATTTTCCAAGCTCTTCAGTAGACTCAGTTAACATTGTGCTTGTGGATGAGGGTTTTCAACAGCTTAGTAGTGATTTGTTACTTTAAAAAAAAATACACTTTGGGACCAGTAGATGGCATAATGGTTACATTGCTGAACTTGCACATAGTGGACCATGATTTGAGTCCTGGACCTAATGGCTTAAAACTCACACTGGGCACATTGAGTGTGTGCCCAAAATCCCAAGAAAAGAATGGAGGAGAAGGAATTGTGGCATTGCCCTCCCCCTGGGGGGTGATTTTTGGTTTCTGTATCTCTCTGTGAACACAGGCTCCCTATAGCAAAAATCTCTCTCTCTAAAAAGAAAAAATATATTCCACTGATATTTTAAGATCAAAGATCACAGAGCTGCACAGATGACTTTTTTTTAAAACTTAAAATAATTTAGAATACATCTTTTAAATTGGTTGCATTAAGAACATCATCTGACCTGTATGCAGTTTTTGACCAACACAGCAGAAATTTACTGATCATTTACTAGGTGCAGGCCTGGTGCTAAGACATTGGGATATTTGTTTATCTTAATACTTACAATACTTTCTAGCATTATTTTTCTTGAAGGTTGAAACTGAGACTTCAAGGTTTTCCTCTGTTTGCTGTGGTAGCTGTTCTTTAGCTCCTGTGCCACTGAATAGGTCTCCTAGTGACACAAGAGAGATGTAATTGAACTTTCAAACCCTCCTCAATTATTGCCTATTGGGTATTTAGACTATTCAGTAATAAATATAATAATGTTGCAATAGACATCTTCATGGATATAGCTTTACAATTCATTTAAACTATTTCCTGAGGATAGAGGCCTTTTATCTTGAGAGGAAAAGGCATGTGATTTTTTTTTTATGGATCAGTGACTGTAAAATTTTTTATACTACCAAATGATTTTATAAAAGTCTTATGCCAGTGTACTCTGCTGCAATAAATCAGCACATGCACCAGTTTTACTCCTTCATAGAGTTGGCTACCATAAGACAAGTCAACAGATACTACTTGAGGACATACTTTTGAAAATAAAATCTGGGCAAATACTGTTTTATTTGGTCAATATGCACCCAATAGCAAGCCTAATACTGGAGCGATAGCAATGACAGGCAAAATGAATCTGTCAGAAAGAGTCAAGGCGAGGTCTCAGAGGACCTGCCTGATCTGTGTAGGTGCTATCCAGTGAGGTGTCAGTCAACTTGCAGGGAAAGCAGCGGGTTTTACACAATGTGCTCTTACACAATGCTTGTGGGTGTCCTTGTTGTAACTGTGACATGCTGAAGATTCAACCGTAAATGAGACTTAGAGGATGGGAGCAGCAAGGAACTCCACCTTCTCTGGAAAGCCATTTTCTAGGTTCCTGTGACTCTCGCCTTTGGCAGATGCCTCACTATTTGGTAGAATGAGGTACCTCAGGCTCGTGGTGTCTGTTTTCTGCCTCAGCCTGGAACCAGCCACTTGGCCAGGTTTCTTTTCAAAGCAAGTAGCATCTTAAGATCACACTGTTGGTGCTGGAGAGACTCTTCAGTACCACTTATTATTTTCCAAGCTCTTCAGTAGACTCAGTTAACATTGTGCTTGTGGATGAGGGTTTTCAACAGCTTAGTAGTGATTTGTTACTTTAAAAAAAAATACACTTTGGGACCAGTAGATGGCATAATGGTTACATTGCTGAACTTGCACATAGTGGACCATGATTTGAGTCCTGGACCTAATGGCTTAAAACTCACACTGGGCACATTGAGTGTGTGCCCAAAATCCCAAGAAAAGAATGGAGGAGAAGGAATTGTGGCATTGCCCTCCCCCTGGGGGGTGATTTTTGGTTTCTGTATCTCTCTGTGAACACAGGCTCCCTATAGCAAAAATCTCTCTCTCTAAAAAGAAAAAATATATTCCACTGATATTTTAAGATCAAAGATCACAGAGCTGCACAGATGACTTTTTTTTAAAACTTAAAATAATTTAGAATACATCTTTTAAATTGGTTGCATTAAGAACATCATCTGACCTGTATGCAGTTTTTGACCAACACAGCAGAAATTTACTGATCATTTACTAGGTGCAGGCCTGGTGCTAAGACATTGGGATATTTGTTTATCTTAATACTTACAATACTTTCTAGCATTATTTTTCTTGAAGGTTGAAACTGAGACTTCAAGGTTTTCCTCTGTTTGCTGTGGTAGCTGTTCTTTAGCTCCTGTGCCACTGAATAGGTCTCCTAGTGACACAAGAGAGATGTAATTGAACTTTCAAACCCTCCTCAATTATTGCCTATTGGGTATTTAGACTATTCAGTAATAAATATAATAATGTTGCAATAGACATCTTCATGGATATAGCTTTACAATTCATTTAAACTATTTCCTGAGGATAGAGGCCTTTTATCTTGAGAGGAAAAGGCATGTGATTTTTTTTTTATGGATCAGTGACTGTAAAATTTTTTATACTACCAAATGATTTTATAAAAGTCTTATGCCAGTGTACTCTGCTGCAATAAATCAGCACATGCACCAGTTTTACTCCTTCATAGAGTTGGCTACCATAAGACAAGTCAACAGATACTACTTGAGGACATACTTTTGAAAATAAAATCTGGGCAAATACTGTTTTATTTGGTCAATATGCACCCAATAGCAAGCCTAATACTGGAGCGATAGCAATGACAGGCAAAATGAATCTGTCAGAAAGAGTCAAGGCGAGGTCTCAGAGGACCTGCCTGATCTGTGTAGGTGCTATCCAGTGAGGTGTCAGTCAACTTGCAGGGAAAGCAGCGGGTTTTACACAATGTGCTCTTACACAATGCTTGTGGGTGTCCTTGTTGTAACTGTGACATGCTGAAGATTCAACCTCATGTGTATAATGGTAAGAGATGTACCCAAATATGCTTCATTTGCAGGCTAATTATACTTTTTACTTTGTGGACAAGCTAAAAACGTTATCAGAGACTCTGCTGAAGATGGCCAGCCTTTTCCAGACAAACGGAAGTGGTCAGATGTTCCGCCAGCTGCAGGTGAGTAGTTACTGGGGGCTGGAGGCTACCAGTTTGGGATATCTGAGATGCCAGAGGCCCTTTAGATGATTCTACAGAGCTGCACAGTAAAACTGGCATAAAATTAGATTCTATGAAAATATTCTTTGAATTTTCAGTGTTTACCCATTCAAGATGGTATATGGTGAGAATGATAATTTACTAATATTTTTTCCTGTGCTTTAAATTCTACATTAAACTTAGTGCTCTTTAATGTGGTTTTATATTTTTCAATTGTGAGTCTATTACTGTGATCAACTATTCTTTTCTAATATGCTGCATTGACAAAGTAATATTTACAAAATAAGTGGGTCATAGTAAAATAACCCAATTTCCTCAGAAACTGACAGTCATTAGCTACAAAATGTTAATTCAGCTAAGTCACCTATTAGCTTTTTAGGCATGTGGGTATCTCTAATCAGCCTCAAACCTGACAGGATGAAATGCATTTTTATTCTTTGGTGTATTTATTATCCACCAGACAAGTAGTTCAGAACATGGATTCAGGAGCCAGATTGTCTAAGTTTGTTCCCAGCTCTGCTCTCCCACCAGCCGGGTGATTTTGGATTAGTCACTGAATTTCTCTGTGCTTTGGGTTTCTTACTTGAGAGGAAAGGCAATGGAAGTTAGTTATGAGGTGTGAATGATAAGTAAAGGATAAGTAAAGCACTCAATCCAGAGCAAATGCTACCCTGTGGGTCTGGGTTCTGCAAGAAGCAGATGCCAAGACAGAATTGTACGTGCAAACATTTTATTATGGAAACAGCTGTTAGAGCAAAAGAAATGGGAATAGGGAAAGGTGGGGCTAAGGTCATCAACAGTAATACAAGTTAGAGCCTGAGAATGAGAAACAGGAAGGAGGTTGTGTGCACTCATTTTTGTGGACCCCGTACTTTAATGAACATCAGATCATGCTGTGAGTAAGTTGCAGAGCTGTAAGTCAGTGTCAGCAGAGGATCCTGTGTCAAAGGGGTTCTGTGACTCTTGAGCATAGGCCTGTATGGTGGTCACTGGACCGGATCAGTGGTGGGAGGTATGGCCTCAGGACTAACTGAGGTGGGTCCAGAGTAAGCAGGGGCCCTGGCCCATTCTGGTTCTTGTAGCTGCCGATCTATGATGCTAAGTCTCATGATGGCTATAGAGAGTTAGAGTGATACTCTTCTTCACTTTGTTTGCTTATGGATGAACTTGTTAATACAGAGATCAGCAAAATTTCTGTAATGGGTCAGATAGTAAGTAGTTTAGGATTTGACAAGGGATCTTCTGCAACTTCAAATAATTACATCCAATATTATCAGTGCCAAGTTGAGAATATGCAAAGCAGCATCAGAATATAAAGAAGTACCAAATTCACCCAAGGAACTGGGCAGCTGTTTAGCTGAGTTCTGTTTACTAAGTAGTCGTGTCAGAAATTAAAGTTAGTATTTAATTACCTTGAGGAATTTTTCGTCTGCCATAGGATAAAATGTCCTAATGGTTACTCTATTTATTTTCTTTTTTCTTGTTTAAATTTTGCTGTAGGGCATTTGCCCCTACTAAAGACAGAGAGAAAAAGAGAAAGAGGACGAAAGGGAGAAGGTACCCTCTGGGGGGATGGTCATACTATAGTCCCTTTTCTTCCATTCTTTTCTTGGAATTTTGGCCACCCATGCATATGTGTCTGCTGTATTTTTCTAGCTGCTGGGTCCAGGACTTAAACCACACAGTTGGCTGGCTCATGGTTAGTCTATTTCTTAGCATTGGGATCATGTTCAGGGAGTCAGTAGTGCTTTGGGTTTGTAGTGGTCTATACCTGTGTTCCAGGCCTGGTTACTTCACTAGAAGAGGTTGTCAGTGCCTTTGGTGATGCCCTTAAGTTTGTTTTGCTTCCTTTCTCTGTTAGTAACAGTATCAGTGATTTTCTCATGGGGATGTTGTTGAGATTAAATGTTATTGTTCATAATGAATAAAGTACTCTGCACATTGTCTGGCAATGCCCAATAAAAGAATATGAGATTCCAGGGGGAAAAAAAAGCAAACACCAAGGTTTCATAATAAAGTCACTTTTGGGCAAGATTAGATAAAAGCATCGCATGTAATGAGGCAAATGTGCAAAATAATACATCTAAAACCAGAAAGTACACATAATTTGAGAATTCCTAATCTGAAGCTCTAAGTTAAAAGGGTATATGAGAAACAAAGTCTGGATAACATATAAATGTTCTGTAAGGAACTGGAAGATTGCAAAATGCATCCCCACTCCATCCTGGTGTGGAGCCTTAATGCGTTAGTACTTTCTCTCTGTTTCTTGTTGATTGTTAAAGTTGTATGTGACAGTACAAGGCAAGTAAAGGCATGCCAGCCACAAACTAAAGAAGCAAAATTTCATTACATTACTGAGAATACCTTTGGAGAACTCTCTATGGTAAAACCATTAATAAGTGAGGCAAAGTTGGAACCCTCAATAATGAGAAGAGTGGTACGGATGATGCAGTGAATGACACACCTGTTTTTTAGGTGGATCCAATTTATGTGTTTTTTATCTGTGTAATGAAACTTTGAATGTCTAAGAGGTAATATTCACTGGGAGGACACGATGCAATTATTTTTGTTAAGCTGTATTATTTTCTTTTAGGAAGCCCTGGGAAACAAATTTATAAGAAATTTTGTAGAAAGCCAGTTGCACGTTGATGTAGACCAACTTACTGGGAAACTTTGGACCTATGGTAAGTATTATGATCCATCTGTCCAAGTGGCAGATGGACTACAGTGTCACTGAATGACACTGACAGTCATTTTCCTTTCTCGGGTTTCTTTTCTTTTAATCTGTAACATAAAGAGCTTGAGCTAAATATGTTCCAAAGCTTATTCGTATCTGAAGTTTTCTGACTTTCTGATTTCAGAGCTTGATTAGTAAAAGGAGGTAGAGGAAGGCTTCTAGTTCAAATTCAAGAATTGTGCATTACAAAGAATATTTATAGACTAATATTATTGCATTAATAGTATATTGAAAGTAGTTGTATTGATTTGACAATGTAGAGCTGATATATTTTTTTAAAAAATCCACCAATCAGCAAAGATTAACCCTATTTCTACAATGAATGAATCTGTTTGGATGTTTAACAAACCTTTACTGAACACATAAGGAGAGCTAGGCCAGGATCCAGAGAGGGACGTGATGTTCCTGCCTACCACATAGTGTAGATGGGAAGGTGACCGTGATTAGGAATAGATCCTGCAGCAGGGTCATGCCATCTCAGGAGCTAACCCAGCTGAGGGGGACTGCAGCCAGGGAAGGAAGGCTGTCTGGTTGCTTCAGGGCCTTGACACCCTGGAACTTTGTGTCCAGGAAAAAAGCTCAAATCTGCCTGGAGCATGAAGGTTAGAGGGAGACAAAGCATTGCAATAGGTACAGTGCTTCTTTTATTTGAAAAAAAAAAATATGTGTGTGAATTTACTACTTTAGAAATATTAGTAATATTTTGAAATGTTAATGCTACTGCCTTACATAATTTTTTCAAGCAATTAAAATGCAGGCAAACATTCGGGAGTTCCCATCTTGTTTTGTTAGCGCAAAGGCTGACATAGGTCTGGGTAGAACCCAGGTGACCTGCTCATTTGCATATACAACAGTACAGGTGTTAATACATGTGTATTAGAGTGGAATGTGCTTGAGACACATTTAACACGCTGCTGACAGGAGTCCCCACTTGAGTAGATTTTCCTGTACGTTAACTCTGAGAAAATTAAGGAGGAAAATGCCTAGAAATGTACAGTTTTTTCTGTAAGTGTGTGGTGGCCCAGAATATGGGATTGGCATAGAATTCTGAGATCCAGGTGGTGTGATTCCTCCCTTCCTCTTGTCCACCTGAGGTTAGAGCCTGATGACCCCCTTGTCAGTGGTTGGGAATGAAGTTATTTCCCTGATTCTCTGCACAGCTCCCAGGAACAGGCACAGTGTGAAGACAGGTATTTTCCACAGCCTAAAATTTGGTCAGGATTGATCCCTGGCTAGATTCACACCTCCTTATGTAACACCCTCACTAGAGAATTAACTCAACTTGCCATATGTGTCCTTCGAAAATTTAAATCTAGGTGTTACATATATTTTATTCTTTCATCCTTTAATTATTGGGTCCTCAAAAGAGTCATAACACATTTTTGCATTGAAAAGCAGAGAAAAATATGTCATGACTTTTCTGACAGCCCGATAGTGTCTGCAGTGGGGTAAAAAATGACTATTTGAAGTTGTATCAATGCAGTTCCTGGGAATGGTTATCCAATCATGCTGTATTCTTTATTCATTATATAATTTTAAAAAATAATGTTTTACTTACCATAAAAACAATATATCTCTTTCTGTTGTTAGAAACATTAGAAAATATACATAAGCCTGAAAGAAATATCCAACCATAATATCACACCCAGCTATTGTGAAATCCTGTGGAGTTCTTTGCCATATGGGTTTATACACACTTACACAAGCATAGGTATATGTATTTCCACAAAAATGATAATATTGTCTATATTATTTTCTTAAATTGCCATAGAGTATGTGTGCTTGCCTGAGTGAGACAGTAGCTCCCCCATGGAGCGTGGCCACACTGCAATCTCTTCTCTTTTATTTCTCCATCCTGTCTGGATTTGGGGCACGTAAGTGTGCATGCCTAGCATATTTTTCAAGCCTTTGAGGTGGAGGTTGAACTGTGGTTGGCCATGTGGCCCTGTCCACTAGTCCCTAACCACTAAGCTATGGGACTGGCCCTGTCCATATCTTTTTATAACCTATTTGTAAAAAAAAAAAAAATTTACAGAGGTTCTTCATGTCCATAAATAGTGAATGTGTTACTAGGAAAGAGTCCTTAACCCAGCCCCCATTTGCTTCTTCATGCCCAGTGTGAATTAATCCACACTTATTTAACGATTTCTTCTGGATTGGTCATCATATTCTTAAATGATATGCCTATAAGAGTATTCCTTGATGTATTTGCAGGAATTGTCCATTGATTTTCTGTAGTGAATGATGCAGATTTAGTTCCGCACCACATGGTTTTCCTGCCTGGTTGCTCCCGCTATTGTTATAGGACCATTTCAGTTGTCGTAAAGCATTACCACTAGATAAACATGGTTCTGTGCAGAGCCAGGCTGTGCCCTGTAATGACATGGCCCTTATGTGGAACGTTGCTCTT
>NW_006199369.1:642822-659203 GCF_000334495.1 Tupaia belangeri chinensis
ACTTCTGTGTTCTCTTGCTTTCACATGTAACATTTACTGTCCATTGTTTCCACCCCTGGGATGCCCGGCCCCGTCATCATGCTGGGCCCTTTTGTCCCAGTGGACACCTGTTCCTCCAGATCCTCTTCTCTCACCAGATGGGCTGACCTCTCCACCCATCACCAGCCTTCTCTTCTCTGCTCTCCTGGGCTAGGTGCTGTGATTCCTGGGCTCCAATGTTCTCCTTTTCCGCACATGTCATTCTGAACGAAGGGGAATGAGAGAAAAATTGCCAGAGTAATTTTACTTAGCAAAGTATTGTTGTATCTGAGGAATATGTGGAAGATCCCATATTTTACTCCTAATAATTTTTGTTTATGTCTTCTCTCTCTCTCTTTAAATGCTAGAGGGCATGTGCTCATGCGAGAGAGATAGAGAGAGAAAGAACCCCAGATGGGCCTGCTCATGCCACAGTCTTTTCTTCCTTAGTTCTCTATCCTGTCAGAACCGTAGGCATGCACACATGCATGTCTTTTGAGCTTCCTGGCTGGGACTTAAGCCCTGGTTGGCCATATGGGATATAGCCTTTTCTGTACTGTGCTTTAACCACTATGCTATAGGGTCAGCCCTCTCTCTAATCAGTCTTGTCAGATTTTTCAACTTTAGTAATCTTAAAAAAATATAATGTACAGTCTTGTTTATTCTATTTTCTATTTGTATTCTATTTCATTCATGTCTGGTCTTCTTACTGGTTCCATCCTTATTCTTTCTTTGGTTTGTTCCCTTTATTTATTTATTTTTTTGGAGAGGTTTTCACTATAGGGCGCGTGCGCTCGCCAGACAGACTCAGAGAGACAGAGAGACAGAAAGTGAGAGATCACCCCCCAGGCGGGGATGGCCACGCTGCAATCCCTTCTCCTCTATTCTCCTCTTGGGATCTTGGGCATGCATGCACACGCACCCAGAGTGAGTTTAAGCCACCGGGTCTGGGACTCGAACCGTGATCAGCTATGTGGGAATCCAGTGACATAGCCATTACACTAACTGCTGGTCCCTGGTTTGTTCCCTTTATTAAAATGATGATTTCTGGTTTACATATATCTGATGATGTATTAATATATCTGTGCAATACAGTATGGTTTTTCAAAGCAAGCATCCAATATAAAATAATCAAATCAAGGATATACACATATTCTTCAAAATAGAACCTTATGTTACGTTGTGCACATTTGATAATAGTTCTAATAGATTTAAAAAATATTTTATTTAACTTTATTTATTTATTTATTTTCATTTGACTAGAGAGCGACAGAGTGAGAGTGAGAGAGAGTGAGGGTGGGGGAGACAGAGAGCTAGAAAGTGAGAAAGCAAGCCGCCAGGCCTGAGACTAGAACCATGGTCAGTCTTGTGGAGTCCAGTGCTCTTTACTGCCATGCCACCTGCCAGCCCCTAGATGTTTTTTTAGCGTGTTTTAAATTGTCCATATTTTTTATTCTGCTGCAATACACTCTCTTCCCTTATTTACATGCATTCTTAGATCCATTAACCATTTTCTCATAGATACCCCCAATGCCCACCCCTGCAGCTTCTGGTATTATCATTACTCTCTCTACTTTCATAGTTTTGGGTTCTTCATTTTCCACCATAAAGTACAGACCACTCAGTGTATGTTAAGTGGGAACATAAACTATTCGTCTGTCCTAGTCTGGCTTATCTCACTTAGTATTATATCTTCTAGGTTCATCCACTTTGTGTCAAAAGACAAGATTTCTCTGTTCTTTATGGCTAAATAGTATTCTTTTTTGTATATATACCATGGTTTTCCAATCTATTGATTGGTTTTCAACACTCTTTTTCTTTTGGTAATTTCTTGAGATGAATACTTGTTGATTTCTGCCTTCTCTCTCTCTCTCTCTTTCATGCACTCATAACTATACATTTTCCTCTGAGCAGAGCCTTATCTGACAAGCTATGGTATATTGTATTTTTATTATAATTCAATTAAACATATTTTAAATATTTTTTTCTCTCCTTTTTTTCCTGCCTTACTTTCTCTCTCTCTCTCTCTTCTCTCTTCACTCTAAAGTATCTGGTTTTAGTTTGGTCCAGGACTTGGAACTCAGACCTCCCATGGGATCCCAGCCGACAGAGCACAGCATACTAGCATGCCACTGTGACTGGGCCATGATCTTTTTAAAAGCAGCTTTGATTCTTGCCCTGGAAGATAATTAAAGCTGCACTATACTGAAACCAAGTCACTTTTTAATTGTATTTAACATGTGGAATCATATACAGTTAAATTAAATTGTCTAACCAAGCTAACTAGGCAAACTTATGGAGTATCATATTTCAAATGACAAATGATCAGCAATAGTAAAGTGTCCCCAATTGGCCCCATCCTATAAAATTTAATACTTCAACTCTCCATTTAAAAAATAAAGACTCCTACAATGCATAATGCACTTTTTGGTCTAGTTGTTTTGCTTAGTTTCATACAGAATTAAATAAAGACAACTGGCTGGAGCTTAGGTTTCTTCTTTTGCAATTATAAATGGGATAATAGTTAACATTCACTGAATACT
The DNA here is from genome assembly GCF_000334495.1 of Tupaia belangeri chinensis. Lineage (NCBI taxonomy): Eukaryota > Metazoa > Chordata > Mammalia > Scandentia > Tupaiidae > Tupaia > Tupaia belangeri. The sequence continues at coordinate 645,384 of NW_006199369.1, forward strand.
TATTGTCACATCAGATTTCTTTTTGAAGAGGGATTTTTGCTATAGGGTATGTGTACTCACCAGTGAGACAGAGAGACAGAAAATGAGAAATTAACCCCCCCTCAAGGGGGGATTGCCGCACTGCAATCCCTTCTATTCTCCCCTCAGGATCTTGGGTGCTTATGCACATGCACCCAGTGTGAGTTTCAAGCTTTGCAGCCCCCTTGCCTACACCTTGGACCAGGTGCAGCAAGGGTGATGGCACCTCTGTGCCTCCAGCCACAGTGCCAGCATTGCAAAGTGCTGTGCCACATAGCTGGGTCCTGAGCACTTTCTTTTCTTTTTTTTTGGAGAGGTTTTTGCTACAGGGCACGTGCACTCGCCAGGCAGACACAGAGAGACATAGAGACAGAAAGTGAAAAATCACCCCCCAGGGGGGATGGCCACACCGCAATCCCTTCTCCTCCATTCTCCTCTTGGGATCTTAGGCACGCACATACACGCGCCCAGCGTGTTTTAAGCTACCAGGTCCGGGACTCAAACCGTGGTCGGCTATGTGGGAGTCCAGCGACATAGCCATTACGCTAACTGCTGGTCCCCTGAGTGCCTTCTAAAAGCACGACATGGCAGATGCTCATGTTGTCTGCTCCTTCAGAGTTGGGAAAGCAGGTTCCATAGCTCAGAGAATGGTCATTGGCAACTAATGGCTGCTCCATACTGTCATCATGTCTCCACCGTTTTATGATTTGCTGTATGCTACTGTATGTTGTGGGTGTATAAAAGCATATGCGTATTTTTTCATGTGCATTTAGTTCTTCTCAATTAATTCTGTTATTTTCATTATAAAGTTCTGAGCAAAGACCAGCCCATGGCCTGGTGATTAAGGGAGCTGAATCTCACATGGCTGACACAATTCAAATTGCAGCTGCATCACATGTTCATTTATGCCCAGAACACTGCCAGGATGGAGAAATAGAGATGGGATCGGAGCCTACAATCCCCCACTGTGGGGTGCTTTGTCTCTGTGTCATTCTGTCTCTCTCTGACAAGTGCTTGTGCCTACTGGCAACTTAAAAAAAAAAATGACCCTGAATCTCAATAAGCCATGGGGCCTGATGTGGATAGAGCCGCTCTGCTGTGAGATCCACACCAACCAGATGAGTGGCTCTTACAGGACACAGCCCAGAAGGACCATTTCCGGTCGCACCACCAAGTAGAGGGCACACTCACCACCTTATGTGAGGGATAAGCCTGGATTGAGTTGGCATCTGCTGGTGGCAGGGCCTCGTGCAGAGCTCACCCAAGGAACCAGGTTCCTCACAACTTCTCCACAGATTCCACAGCAAGAACACCTTCCAGACTGTGTTCTGCATATTCTTCCCACACTTCCCTATTCTAGATCATTTGGTGTTTCCAGCTCCTTCCTGAAACCAGAGCCAAAATACAGAGATGAAAAACATGTTTGATGCTTGGCTTCTATAGCAACGATCTTGCCGTCTTTGACTCACTGTTATATTCCCACATCAAACAGAGAGATTTGGGGCAGGACTACAGGAGGATCTGGTTTCTCTGGTGTTGATGCTCCTTGACAATTGCTTTTGCAAAAGTAGTGTTTAAAACAGCTTCCACAAAATACCTGCTGCATTAGAGGAGGCGTATTTTGTTTTAGAATACTTGACTCCGGGTTGGAAGTTTTCCTGTGTCTGTTCTTTTTTTTTTTTTTTTTGCTTGGCCTTCTGTGGGAAGAGAACTCTTCACAGGCTTTTCCTCTGTTCTTTGTTCTGCCCATCTCCCACTGTCCCACATTCCCTTTGGCTGCAATCTCAACTTTTGTGGTTTAACTTTTGTCTTTTCTTTTAGATCTATCAACATTATAGAGAATGTACATAAGTCAAGAGAATTTGCACTCAACAGCGACTAGTAAAACTGTTTAAATATGGACAAAATTAGATTCTTAAGTATGTTGTTTTCATTGCCAGAGGGCAAGTGTGCTGGCTAGAGAAAGAAAAAGGAAGTTAGAGAGAGGGAGAAGCATCCCCCATGAGGAGTTGTCACATAGTAATCCCTCCTCCATTTCTCCATCCTGTTTGGATTTTGGGCACTTCTGTACACACACTTGGTGTGGTTTTCAAGCCTATGGGGAGCTGGGATTTGAACTGCAGTCTTCCATGTGGGATCCGGTTCCGTTAACCCCTAGACTATGGGGTCAACACTTAATGAAATAATTTATATTCATTTTCAAATTTATTTGTGCAATCTCTCCTATATGAGCAGTAAGCACAGGGGTGAAACAGAAATCTATAAATCCTAACTTGTTTTCTTCCCTCAGGAGGGATGCTAGACAGAATGTTTAACCATGCAGGAGCTGGGCACTTTCGTTTCATGGGTCAAATCTTGGTCAATCTCTCTTCCTGTGTGGTGCTGAATCGCTTCCAGGCTACGGAGTCTGTTGACATCCTGGAGACTAAAACACGTGAACTCATGCAACAGAACAACTTCTTGGCCAGTAAGTATTCAACAAAAAACATGTTTACAAAGGTCCTGGATAAAAATGGGTTGCCATTTGGAATATTTCCCCCTAAGGATTCTTTTTTTTTTTTTTTTTTTTTTTTTTTTTTGAGAGGTTTTTGCTACAGGGTGCGTGCGCTTGCCAGAAAGTAAGAGAAAGACAGAGAGACCGAAAGTGAGAAATCATCCCCAGGGGTGATGGCCATGCCACAATCCATTCTCCTCCATTCTCCTCTCAGGATCTTGGGCACGCACGCACACGTGCCCAGCGTGAGTTTTAAGCCACCGGCTCCGGGACGCGAACCGTGGTCAACTACGTGGGAGTCCAGCGACATAGCCATTACGCCAACTGCTGGTTCCCCCCTAAGGATTCTTATGAAAGCTCAGAAAGAAAAGGACAATGAAAAGTTTTTCCAGATAAAACAAAATAAAACTGAAATGAAAAAGATAATGAGAAGTTTTTCCAGATAAAACAAAATAAAGCTGAAATATTTGTGTGGAGTTAGTGAAAAGACTTACCTTATACCATAATAACTCAGGGCTTTTATTTACTTAAAAAACATCCTTGAGACCAGTGCTATTCTCTGCATCTGATATTATTATTATTATTATTATTATTATTATTATTATTATTTTATAATTATTATTTTTTTAAAGTGAGAAATCACACCTCGGAGGATAGCCATGCTGGATTCTTTTCTCCATTTTTGTCTTGGAATTTTGGGCACACAAACACACCTGGCATGTTTTTTTTTTCTTTCTTTTTTTCAAGAGTTTTTTTTTTTTTTTTTGCTATAGGGCAGGTGCGCTCGCCAGAAAGACAGAGACAGACAGAAAGACAGAGAGTGAGAAATCACCCCCCAAGGGAGATGGCCATGCTGCAATCACTTCTCCTCCGTTCTCCTCTCGGGATCTTGGGCACACACGCACACCTGCCTGGTGTGAGTTCAAGTCATCGGGTCCAGGACTCCAACCGCGGTTGACTACGTGGGAGTCCAGTGGCATAGCTAACCCCCCTGGCATGCTTTTCAAGCTGTCAGGTCCAACACTCCAACTGTTGTGGGATGACTTCAATGATGCCCCGGTTCTTGGTGTTTCAGACAAACAATCGAACAAAACACGCCAATAGTGAAAGCAAAGTAAATTAAGTGGAAGTATACTCCTTAGAGGTAGGAGCGGGCACTAGTGGAACGAGAAAGAATGGTCCAAGGGCCCCATTAATTGCTTTCCGTGAGGTTTATAATTCCTTTACCGGGTTGTGTTGATTGAACATTGGCTGGGCTCATTGATTGCTTTCATCCCATTGGCTATCTCAAATGTGACTGGGCTGACTGATTCATGTCATTAGCTACATCAAATGTGGCTTCATCAGGAAGACATCATGCCCCCTTAGAAATCTCCCACCTAGATTATCTTAAATGGGGCATTTCCCACCCTGATTAGTTTTTCTCTCTAGCCATAGATGCAGGTGCTCCACTCCCTTACCTGCTTCATTTTCTAGCTTTCTTCCTGTCTTAGAGCCACAGAGTCAGCCATGTAGGATACAGTGCTTTTACCACCATGCCATCAGCTGGCCCCAATTTTATTATTTTATAGTTTTAATTTCACATGACAAATGATATTTTTCCTATTTAAAGGTATACTTTAATTTCTTTTTATTCTTTTAATAATTTTGTTTTACTTTATTATTACTATTATTATATTCCAGTTTTCATCGGAGAGAGACAGAAAGAGAGAGAGAGGGAAAGTGAGAAAGCAAACCACCACGTCCAGGACTCAAACTGTGGTTGGCCATGTGGGAGTCCAACCCCTTTACCACTATGCCATCTGCCAGCCCCTATACTTTAATTTCTTTCACCAACTCTTTTTTTAAAGAGAAGTTTTTTCCTCATTGGAGAGACAGAGAGATAGAGAGACAGAAAGCGAGAAATCATCCCTTCTCCTCCATTCTCCTCTTAGGATCTTGGGTACTCATGCACATGTTCCTGGTGTGTTTTAAAGCCTATGTGTCCGGGACTTGAACCGTGGTCAGCCATGTGGGAGACCACCGATGTAACCACTAATCTGCTGGTCCCATCATCAACTTTATTTTTATCATACTATCTTGGTATCCTGAATTGGGCTGACAGAAAAGACAATGGCCAATTTGACTACATTATTAATTGTTCGCCTTCTCAAGATAAATATTTAATATGTCCTCTTATTTTTATTAAGGCTATGTATTGGTTTTCTAGAAATGCCTTCACAAAGTGTCAGAGTGGGTGGCTTAAATAACAGAATTTTGTCACTTCACAGTTGGGGGATTGAAGTCTGAAGTCTAGGCCTTAGTGGATTTCTTGGTAGGGCTATGAAGGAATAATCTTCTTGAAGCCTCTTTTGATGGCTGTGTTCTCCCTGTGTCTCTTCACACCATTTCTGATTTATGGGCTTTATGAATGAAATCCAAAGAATCCATGTAATAGAGAACAGAATCTCTGTATTTAAGTTATAAGTGATTAGTAGCCCCATAGAGATGGGTTATGCACATGGAATTACATCTACAACTTGAGAGAAGAAAGTCTGATTAGCTGTGCAGCCTCATGTAATTTTTTGCATCCTGTAAAAACTGCAGAATGAATAATGTTTTTGTATTGATTATATTGCAGTATCATTTTATTAAAATTAAAAGGAGGATTGGACTGGGATATAAGAGGTCAAGTCTGCACTAACTGCCTGGGTAACTAAGCATCGCTTTGCTTCCCTGGAGTCTGGTTCTCCTGCAAGAATGATAGTCTGTGCCTAGTCTTAGTTCCATCAGCTTCCCAGTCTGACCCCATACTGCGTGCCCTTCCCTAAGCTATGATGATACTTTATTTTCCTTCTCTGCCTTTAGGTGTCATATTCAACAGTTCCTTAGTTGGCCAGAACTTCAGATTGAAGTCTGTCAAACTGCCACCCCATGTCACATACACGCTTCGGACCAGTGTATTATACAGCATGAGGACAGATGTGGTCAAAAACCCTTCTTGGAAGTTTCATCCTCAAACTCTTCCAGCTGATGGGTTCAAGTATAACTACATCTTTGTGCCTCTGCAAGACATGATCGAAAGAGCCATCATTTTGGTGCAGACTGGGCGGGAAGATCTGGAACCAGCGACCCTGACACAGGCCATTCCCTACCCCTGCCACACCAGCGACCTGTGAGTAGCCCAGGGCTGTAGCCACTCTGCCCTCTAGTGTCCACCTACAATGAGCAAATTCTTAAAAAGTAGACTGCATCCATGCATAGTCCAGTAATACAAGACATAATAACCTGGAGGCTTATTAGAAGAAATATAAATATTAAAAACCTTGAAAAATCCAAGCCTTTTATCTCCATTTCAGAAGTCTGCAAATGAACCGTCCGTTGTTTTTATAAACACATCACCTCTTCCTTTAATTTGACCTAGATAAGAACAACAGCTAGGGTTGTTCAGTATCAGATATAAGCCCCTAAGGTTGAACAAAAAGGAGATCTAAAACTGCATGACAATTTATTAAGGATTTTTGTTAAACTTGTATGTTAATCATTCACCTTTTGGAGGGTGACTTTTACCCACCTGAAACCCTATAAGGTCTGATTGGCTGCAAATTTTGAAAATTCTCTCAGTTTATGGATAAGCTTTTAATACAACCAGTATCCCATTACTGCCAAAAGCAAATCTCCAGGAACTTTACTGAAATCTTTTCTCACTGTAAACTAGCTTAGTTTTTAAAAAAACTCAAAAATAGCTCTTTATTCTTCCTTTGATGTTTAGGGTGACTCTCATTTGAAACAGAGACATTGGCATCAGTGGAATTGTTTCCTGACTTTTTTTTTCTGCATTAGCTCATAAACCTACTAATTGTTCTGGTTTTGTGCTAGGACATAAATTCAAATTAAAGTCAACCACTGGTACCATGGATTTTTCTATGGCAAAGAGGAAAGAATTAAGATAATAGGAATTGAGTAAAAACAAACAAAAAAACCAACGTGAAGTTTTCAAGATGGCAGAAAAGTCTTGATCCATGATACTGGGCAAAACTGTCCAGGTCCAAGAGGTCTGTTCTGAAGAAATTTTCCTGGTCAGTTTTACCTTAAAGTTCCCAATATATGCAGCTTTAAAAATCTGAAGGAGCCCTTCTGAATTGTGAACTCAGAGTTCAAGGTCTAGCAGCTTTACCTGCAGTGTGAGTGGTGAGAAGATTTTGATATGATGCTTCCAACAGGGCTTATGGGCTGTCTTTCTCTGGTATTATTTTTAGAAGATGCAAACTCTGTACCATGAAGGGTTTGATTGTCTTCAGTCAGAGAATTACAAATAGTATTCTTTACCTGGTGAAAATACATTTTGGTATAATGGACTGAAGCCTGCAGAATTAGATTTCTCTAGAAATGTCTCATGAGAAAAAAACACATTTCTAATAACCTTTTAACTACTGTTACAGCATTACCTTCCTTGATGGGAAAGTTCCTACACAACTAAAAATATGCAATGAAAATGGCAATGAGTGAAATCCCTTTATAATATTTAAATGGCATATTATATAGTAGAAATATATCTGCAGTTTTTACTGTCTTTTTAATATCAAGTTGACAGACTAAACATTGGTTATAAAACATTTTAGTAATTTTAGAGCTTTCCCTATACTAATACCACCATACAAATTATATACATGTATGGTGGTATTAGTATAGTATAGTATAGTGACAGATTATCTATCTATCTATCTATCTATCTATCTATCTATCTATCTATCTATATATATATCTATCTATATCTGCCTTAGGGCACATGTGCTGACCAGAGACAGAAAAAGTGATAAATCACTCCCGGGGGGATGGCCATGCTGCAATCCCTTTTTATTCATTCTCCTCCCAGAATCTTGGGCATGCACACACATGTGCCTGGTGTAATTTTCAAGACACTGTGTCCAAGACTCAAACCACAGTCAGCCATGTGGAAGTCCAGTGACATAACCACTGTGCCATCTACTGGTCCGATCAATATTTTCAAATCTGGATCATTTTATCTTTTTTTGTGAGTCATGGAGTATAGAGGTTTTAAATAATGAGAGTCATAAGGAGGACTCAGGAAGAACTAAATGGTGTCCAGAGACTCTCCATGAGTCCCTGCTTAATATTGGATTTGCATCCTTTATGAATTTTACCTCTTTAATTTAGATGTATAGTATTGCTTATTAAATAGATTGTCACAGGTAATTTGAGTTTGGTCAATCATATAGAATTTATTTAAATTACAGACCTAGAAATTTACATTTGGTCTTTGATAGTGGGCCAGGAAGTGATATAAATATGAACAGTTTTGGTATTGGCTGACATAGCACACAATTCTGTCAGAATATTTTCTTGCTTTTGGTTAATTCTGGTTCTGCTTAATGGTTGAATTAGCAGTTTAAAAAAATCAATCAGCTTCTCCACAGAACCTGGAAATTTTTTACCAGATAATGATTAGATCACCAGAAACCTGTACTTATAGGAGTACATCCTCTTTCTAACCTCTTCGTGATTTTCCTTAAGGATAACACTTAAAGATTGCTGTCATTTGAAATAAGTTTTTTAAAAAGGCATCATACAAAGCAATTAACCATGGACAATTAGACTTGAACCAACCATAGGTAAAGAGCTGACAAGAATTTCAAACTGACAAAAATATTCAGCTCTATCTGTGACATACACCAACTTAACATAATAACCTACAATAGGACTGATAAATATCAAATTATAGATTTCTGGGAATCTCAAATCATTTTGGAACACAGTGCATGTATAAATATACACATAACAGACATATACACATAATTTATTCATACATGTAAATCAAATATAATATAAAGAAAATAAAATAACTCAATTTAACATTTCTCATATTATTTAACATATTAAAGTAAGTCAGATTGGTTCTAACATCTCTTTTTTAGATATTTTGGGGGCCTTCTGAAAATATCCAAAATTTATTTTGAGGTAAAATAACTTAATTTATAATTTGATTTTTTTTTTTTTTTGGAGAGGTTTTCGCTATAGGGCACATGTGCTCGCTAGACAGACAGAGTGAGACATAGAGACAGAAAGCGAGAAATCACCCCCCAGGGGGGATGGCCATGCCGCAATCCCTTCTCCTCCATTCTCCTCTCGGGATCTTGGGCACGCACGCACACGCGCCTGGCATGAGTTTAAGCCACCGGGTCCGTGACGCAAACTGTGGTCGACTACGTGGAAGTCCAGCGACATAGCCATTACGCTAACGCTGGTTCCCTAGAATTTGATTTTTTGGGAAACCTTGTTGTAATTAGCAGAAAGCTTAAATTCTTAACTGTCAGTAGAAAAGTAAAAGTTTAATATTCCCCAAGTGCCTTAGCTATGAAAAAGGGTTAACTCAGTGTCTGTTGGCACCAAAACTAAGGCAGGAAAAAGCTAGTCATGAATCCATTTCCCTGTTAGATATCCACCACGTAAAATATAACACGTAACTAGTAAATACCAGCTGTTTCATCAAACCAACCATATTAAGATAAATATGATGTTGCTTGATTAATAAAGCCCTGGACAAACTATATGTTGGAAACCATGAAGATCTTCACTTATTAAACTCTGTCTCTTTTATCAGCTTTATTGAAGCCAGCTTATTTACTTAAATCACATGGACTTAAAAAGCATTTAAATTAGCTTTAAATGCTTTTGTATGAGTGCTCTTTTTTATAAACCAAATTGAATGGAATTCCTTAAGGCCTTAGACATATAACATAGTACATAGTACAACATGTATGTGTGCACATTCACATGCGAACAAACATCTCACAGTCTTCTGAAAAGTTCTTTAGGCTTTTTTTCTTTTGCCTCTTTCCAAGAAGCTGCAGAAGTTAGCCCTTAGATACTAAATATATGTTGGAAACCATGAAGATCTTCACTTATTAAACTCTCTCTTTTACAATATTTGAAACCAGTTTCTTTACTTAAATTACATGAACATGAAAAACATTTAAATTAATTTTAAATGCTTTTGTATGAGTGTACTTTTCTTTTTGTAAGAGGTTGTTGCCATAGGGCACAAGTGTTCACTAGAGAGAGAGAGAAACAGAGAAGTGAGAGCCAAAGTGAGAATCACCCCCCCCACACACACACACACAAGGGATGGCCATGTTGCAATCTCTTCTCCATTCTCCATCTGAGATCATGGGCAAGCACACACACACACACGTTCAGTGTAATTTTCAAGCTACTGGGTCCAGGACTTGAACTGTGGTCGGCCATGTGGGAGTCCAGCAACATAAGCACTATGCCATCTGTTGGCCCCAAGTGCTCTTTGTTATAAACCAACTTGAATGGAATTCTTTCAGGTCTTTTATCATATAGACATCACAGACATATAACATACTACATAACATGTATGCATGTACACACATACAAACCCCAGGATCTCATAGACTTCTGAAAAGTTCTTTAAGCCTTTTTTTTTTTTTTTTCCTATCTTTCCAAGAAGCTGCAGAGACTAGCCCTTAGATGCTTATCTCTTATGTAGGGCCCTGCTAGAAAGCAAATAGTTTTTGTAAACTAACTTGAATACCTTTAGCAAGCAGAAGGGATCCTGCAGAGCTAACAAAGCTTCACATTTTAGAGTCTTTACAGATATCTGGTGTTGGAAACAAGGAAGGTAAAGACTCCATTAGCTCTCTCTCATGTAAGGGGTTAGGCCCCATTAACTCAGAAACTTGCAAAGCTACCCGTATCAAACCGAGGATCTAAGAGTTGTCTTGATCAGCTCTACCCTGGCTTCTGCAGCCTTGCCAACCTTTGCTCATCTCTAAGACCCTTGCAAAGAACTGAAACTGTTTATTCTTCCGTGCTTGCCTACAAGAGAAACCCCTTAATGCTATGACTGATTCCCTGATGTAATCAGAACTCTTCTGAGTCCGTCAAAACAATGAGTAACTTGCTCTTACTTGTATACTTTCATAGGTTCCCTTTATAAGCTTGGAACTTGTACAGAAAGGCACAAATAATTACACATTCAGGTTGCTTTTTCCTCTCTAGTGCTGGCCACACTGAAAGAAACTCCTTTTCCCATTTACCGAATCTAGCTTTTATTGAGTGACAGGTGACATGGAGCTGGCTCCCGTTACTCTAGTCTATAGGCACTTATCCCTGCCTGTCCCTATAGAAACTCTACACATTTTATTTATTTATTTTGGAACAACCAAGATTCAAATATAATTAGCTTTATTTTTAATCATATAAAAACAAGATGGCAAAGAATATAAACTTTAAACTTATGCTTTATAATAAATATCTTAGCATTACTTTTTAATTGCTAACTTTGCGTTTAATTGTTTTAACCTTAGGTATTTACTCAATAGGTACAATTTGTAGGTTAAACAAAGTAGAAAGTTTATATTTCAAAAGCACATACCAGGGACGCAAGATGACCCAAGATGAGGATTGTCATGCAGATAAATTGCGAGAGAGCAGATGTCCTTGTTAGACTGAGGAGGAAAAGCATTCCTAATGGGGCATGGTCATACATTAATCCCTTTTCTTCCACTTTTTTTTTTTATCCTGTTAGTGGGAGTTTTGGGGTATACATACATATGCCTTCTTCAAGCTGCATAAAGAGGCTGGGATTTGAACCGTGTTTGGGTTTTTCTAAGTAGAACCCTGAACAACGGAACTATATGTGGTTGGTTCATGCTACATATTTAAACTTGTGTATTTCCCACAGTAAGAAATTTTAATGACTTAAAGGAGATATATTCACAAATACATGGAATTTTCCCCAATATTTTTAAATAGACCACTAAATTGTCAGAAGCTTGTATTTTGGGAACCAGCAGATGGCGAAATGGTTACATCACGGGATTCCCACATAATCATGGTTTGAGTCCCGGACCTGGCAGCTTAAAACTCATGCCAGGTGCATGTGTGTGCTTACCCAAAATTGCCAGAGGAGACTGGAGGAGAAGAGATTGCAATGTGGACATCTACCCTGGGGGGTGACTTCCCATTTTCTGTTTCTCTGTTTCCAGAGAGCAGATGGACCCTACAACAAAAATCTCTCTAAAAAATAAATAAATAAACAAATAAATAAGGGAGGAAAGTAAGTAAGTTGTGTTTTGAAGACTAATTTAATTGATATGTGGCTTTTTAAACTCAGCATGTTTCTTAATTAATTACTGATCTTAAGCCCATTAATGAAGGCAAAGATAGTATTTCCTTGGTCTGTAATTCGACATGGATATGACTTGGATATTGCTCAACAAGAAACAACCCAGTTTGACCTGTAGGTGTTATTTATTTATTTATTTATTTATTTATTTATTTATTTATATATTGAGAGATTTTTGCTATAGAGTGCATGCGTTTGCCAGAGAGACAGAGAGAGACAGAAAGTGAGAAATCACTGCCCTAGGGGGGATGGCCACACTGCAGACCCTTCCCATCCATTTTTCTCTTGGATTCTCAGGTACATGCCTGGCCTATGAGTTTTAAGCCACTGGGTCTGTAACTGAAACTCCCATGTCGACCACAAGGGAGTCCAGTGATGTAACCATTTTGCCATCTGCTGGTCTCTTGTAAACGTATTTTAAATCACTTTAATACATCTTTTATCTAACTTTCAGTTTGGGGCAGGCTCATAATAAAGCAAAAACGTCAGTAGAAATTTTGTATGTCAATTAAGCTTATCATTTATCTTTTTTTTTTTTTTTTTTGAGAGGTTTTTGCTGTAGGGTGCATGCGCTTGCCAGAAAGATAGAGACAGAGAGTCAGAAAGCGAGAAATCACCCCCCAGTGGAGATGGTCATGCGGCAATCCCTTCTCCTCCATTCTCCTCTTGGGATCTTGGGCACACACGGACGTGTGCCCACTGTGAGTTTAAGCCATCGGGTCTGGGACTGGAACCCTGGTCGACTACGTGGGAGTCCAGCAACATAGCCATTACACCAAATGCTGGTCCCTCATTTATCTTTTATAAAATCTTAAAAGATATTAAATAAAATTAAATCTTTTAGTCAGTGAGGATCTCTGGTTGGAGCCCAGGATCTTGGGCACACATGCAATGCACCTGGCATAAGTTTAAGCCACCAAATTCAGGACTTGAACGGCCGACTACATGGGAGTCATAGCCATTATGTCAACTACTAGTCTCTATACAGAATGTTCTTCGTAATGGCCATAGTAATTTCAATCATGTTACTAAGATCTCACTATTTTGTAAATATTGTAGTTTCCAGGAAGTACTTCGATCTTTAGAATTAGGAATTCCATTTTTACATAAGTTTTGAGTCTCTTCAAGCCAAGAGAAACCTAAGTGGGAAATAATTCATTCTGGCTTTGGCTCTGAGCTCTTCTTGACCAGTTTAGCCAATGATCTTTCTCTAACTAAGCATGCAAAAAAAAAAAACAAAAAACAATGGAAGCTAAATTGTCGAGCATAAAAATCTCATGTGATTTGCTTTAAAACCTAATCTTGCTGCATCTGCCATAGTAATAACTACTTATTGCTAGTTTCTGTGTGTCTCAGCTAGATCCAAACTAGTACTTCCCTAATCCAATCTAATCCGGGACCCAGTTCAGTTTCTGTTGTAACTCCTAACTTAGTTTGGACTAAAATTTGCTCATATAAACTCAGAGATCTCTGAACACAAGTCAGTGGAGCTCAAATCTGAGAGAGAACTTATCCAGAGTTCCCAATTGCCGCAAGAGCAATGGGCAACAGAGGGTCCTGTGTGTACCTTGCTTGGTCACTCGCTGCTCTTAGGGATCACTGGAAGCTCCACTTCAGATCCTGCTTCTAACACCAACACTGTTAAAAGAAAAAAAAATCAGACAATTTAATTTAGTGGAGTTTAATTGAACTGATCAAGACAATTGAATTGGTTACATTCTGAAGTCTGTCTGCCTTCACACAGTTTAAAAGGTGGGATGTCTGTGATCGACTGACCTAGCTGTTGTCATTGACCATAACCTAGTAACCAACCAAAAAGCAGCCTGCATAAATGAGGTCACAGTTTGTTTACAGAAGCCAAGCATGAGTACGGAGACTTTTTCGATGTTCTTTAATAGGTCTAAAGCATGTCAAAGGGCAAGAGCTGCATTGGGGCAATGCAATGAGCTCAGCCTTGGTTCCCTCCTATCTGCGTGAGCATGCTGTTCTCCTAAGTATCCTGCTCCCACACCTGGCCCTGGATGTACAGGCTGCATGTTTGCTCTGACAGTCACCTTTGCCTGCTCTCCCCTAAGCACACAAGAAAGTAAGTGGCTGAACACGAGGTTCTTAAAGGAGCAGGATTGAGTGTACTATGAGTTATGAGAATAGGGA
>NW_006199369.1:659234-668057 GCF_000334495.1 Tupaia belangeri chinensis
TTGTCTTTTGGTAAAATGCTACAGATAACAATACATGGCACATCCTGCCCCAACTGGAGCAGAGCAGAGGGAAAAATTGGGCTGCCTCTCCAGGTGATTAGGGCTGTGTTTATAACAGCAGGTGACTTGATGTCTTATCCCCTCCTGATCCAGCAATATGCCTTATACATAACAGCCCACCAACACGCTTTTAATGAAGAAGATGGTGCTATCCCAGGAAGCACCTTCTTGGGTTAATAGAATAAAGGACTGATGGTGCTTATCACAGTGGGTGTCACAGGTGGTGCACAGAACAAAGTGTCAAGAAGAAAGCTCCATGGGGATGTCATTGTTACCCAGGGACAGCCTCATCATGCAGATAGTTGGTAAAGCTCTTCATTTATAGAATGGAAGCTTTTCTTTCTTTTAAGAGTGATGATACTTTTGGTTTTGAATATTTTCAGCCAGTGATTTTTTCCCTCCTAAAGCATTTTTCTTGGTAGCTATAGCACTGAGAGCAGAAACCAAGAGAATTGTTGCTGTTGGCTAGGTGTCACACACAAACGCTTCCTACTAACTCAAATGTCTGAGAGCTCTGAGAATTGATGACCCGTGTCAGATACTTAAAGAAGTCACCATCTTATGATGCTATTATTTTTAAAGGCAAATCTCAACAACAACACCAAATTTCATCCTGACAGACTCCTTTTACCTCTGAAGGATGCTCTGATCTCTACTCATGGCAGCTGGTGGTGTGCTCCCATGGTTGGGATGACAGATTCCCTCCATTCTGTTACAGGAGGGGCTGAAGTTCAATCATCTACCCTGACAGTAGGTATTTCCTAGGAGGGTATGTTGGGATGAATGACATTTGCTCCTTCAAATGTGGTGACAAAAAATCTGGGATAGCAGGGACCAGTAGTTTAGCATAATGGCTATGTTGTTGGACTCCCATGTAGTCGACTGCAGTTCAAGTCCCGGACCCGGTGGCTTAAAACTCACGCTGGGCGCGTGTGCGTGCGTGCCCAAGATTCCGAGAGGAGAATGAAGGAGAAGGGATTGCGGCGTGGCCATCCCCGCTGGGGGTGATTTCTCGCTTTCTGTCTCTCTGTCTCTCTCTGTCTGTCTGGTGAGCGCATGCGCCCTGTAGCAAAAACCTCTCAAAAAAAAAATCTGGGATAGCCTAATAATAACCTGATTCCATTCCTATTAGCTCTACTGCTTGGTTGCCAGGTGTTGCAAGAGGGTTGTGAAGGAGACATTGAATGAGACAGATGCCTTTTTCATCCCTTGAAGATAAATTCTTACATATGATAATATCTGTGCCCAGAGAGTTGGCGTTAGTGAGGGCTCACCGACTCTTTGATTCTGATTTCATGAAATGACTTCTCTTAGTCGACTCTGGGATACACATGTAACTCCTCAGAAGTCTGACTTCTTTGAAAAAGGCAAAACACATTTTACTTCTTTGAAAGATTTAAATATTGAGACTGCTTATCGTCATATATTCTTCCTTTCTGTCTCATTCCAAAAAGGGCACATCCCTTGAGGGTATAGAGTAGTTGCAATGAGTGAGATATAGTTTGGAATCTCTCAAGAGCTCAGCCACTTGAGTAGATATGCCAAAGCCCACTTTGGACCCTAGATCACAGGTTGAAAAATGTTTACTGACTTTCTGCTGCTTATTGAACAAGTTACCTATTCCTTAATTTATTAACATATTCAATATTTCTGTCCTATTTGTCAGTCTCTAGGCTTAGGGCAAATCGGCGAAGGGGACAAGTAAATATCCCTGTTCTTGTGGCACTGATGGCCAGGGAAGCAGAGAGTGTACAAATATGCAAATACAGTAAGGAAGGAATTGGCATTGACTGTTAAGAGGGGATCAGGACTGTGGAGTTGGGGAGGGGTGGGATGGGAGGTAAGGAGCTTTAGAAGGGGGAGCTTGGGTTATTTAATGGATTGGGGTAGACCCTACCAGGAAGGAAACATCTAAGCAAAGACTGGAAGGGGCACAGAAATACAAGGGAAATCGTGTTGCAGGTCAGAGGAACAGGCAGTGCAAAGCTCTGTGGTAGGAGCAGCCTGGTGTAAGAGTCCTCAGTGCAGAGTGCACAGGGTGAGAAGGCAGGAGGCAGTGAGAAAGGTTGTGTGCTTGCAGGTGATCTGAGTGATACAGGAAGTCACTGGGAGGTTTAAAGTGAAAGTGATATCAGCTTATTCACATTATAAAAGGCTTGCTCAGACCGTTGCATGCAGAACAGTCAGTAGGGGGTAACTGGGAGCAGAGACATTGTTTAGGAGGTGAATGCAGTGATATATATGAGAGATGATGACCTAGTCCACAGAGGGAGCAGGGAAGGTAGTGCAAAATGGTCAGATTTGCTTGCATTCTTTTTTTTTTTTTATTTTGGAGAGGTTTTTGCTATATGGCGCGTGCGTTCGCCAGAAAGACAGAGAGAGACAGAGAGACAGAAAGCGAGAAATCACTCCCCAGGGGGATGGCCACACCTCAATCCCTTCTCCTCCATTCTCCTCTCCGGATCTTGGGCACGAACACACACGTGCCGAGTGTGAGTTTAAGCCATCGGATCCGGAACTCAAACTGCGGTCGACTACATGGGAGTCCGGCAATATAGCCATTATGCTAACTGCTGGTCCCAGATTTGGTTGCATTCTGAAGGCAGATGCAACAGAATTGCCAACAGATTGGATGAGAGTATGATAGAGTTATGTGGAAAGACTCCCCTGTTTTGGTCCATGTAACCAAATTGTTTGCTGGAATTATTGTTAAGCATGATAGAAAAAAAAAAGGGGAGTGGAGAAGGTCTAAAGGATGATTTTGGTCCATGTAACCAGACTGTTTGCTGGAATTATTGTTAAGCATGATAGAAAAAAAAAAAAGGGGAGTGGAGAAGGTCTAAAGGATGAGAACAGAAGCTTAGTTTTGAATGTGTCCAGTTGCCTATTGAAAGCCCAAAGGAAATGTTAAGTAGGCAGGTTTCTTTGGAAGTTTGGAACAATCCAGTGGATAGATTAGATACAATTTGATAGTGTTTAGATTTCTGAGATTGGGTAGAACTACATAGAAGAGCGTGCAGAGAAATAAAGAGGTCCAACGCCAGAAAGGGGCCCTCCACCACAAAGAGGCCATGAAGAGATGATCCCAAGAAGGAGCATCTTCGTATCACCGAGGCAGGAGTAAAGTGTTCAGTGCAGAGTTTTGAGTGCCAAGCAGAAGAAGGGAACCTGCGAAGGGAGCTGTCCAGGTGTGTCCATTGTGGCTCACAGATGAAGGAAGGTGAAGACAGGTAACTGAAAGCTGGATTGAGCAATGTGCAGGTCGCTGGGGTTGTCACTGAGAAAAGCTTCCTTGGCTTGGTGAGAATGACAGTTTCCCCAGATTCTCTTAGGACCACCGACAGTCATTATATCATGGGACTGGAGGGAAACTGGAGACTGGGGTTTCTCTATATTGGGAAGAGAGAAATGAACAGTGACCAGCAGAAAGTTTGGGCACAAGATATTAAAAATAATTTTTTTAATATAAAATACCACTGGGGGTAGTTCAGTAGATGGAGAAAACTGATAATGTATGGTGAGCTGAAGAGCCTGTGTCCTTGAAGAGTCAAGGGGAAAGAGACTTCAACAAATGGCGGAAGTAACTGCAGGCTGATTCATCCATAACAAAACCATTAATTTTCCGTCATCCTCAAACACAGACCTCTCTCTTTCTACCTTTCTTTCTGTGATGTATTATCAGTCAGCAGCCATAGCGTACTGTTCCCAGGGCCTGCACTGGGAGATTGTGGAGTAGGACAGGGAATGGGACATTGTGCAAGTTCGTGTCCCTCTCTCAGCCCTGTGCACCATAGGCAGTTATCCCAGGACAGTTTGGTGATTGGAACTCTGGTGTACTTCATGATTATAAAGGATTTCCAACACGAATGTGCTGCTTCAAAGAGAAAGCCAACTTGCTACAAAGGTTTCCAGGAAAAGAGAAACACAACAGTTTTATAAGCAGGAAGAATGTTTTTTTGAAAGTGTGCTTGTTATTTCCTCTACCGCTTTGTGACTCCTTCAGTTCACAAGCCCCGGGGTGGGGTCCGAGAGACAAAGAAGCTGAGTGTGTTGGGTTGGAATGAGTGATGGCCCCCGAGAGTCGTGCACCTGGACTTTGGCGTGTCTTTGGAGAAGTGAAGTGTGAAGGGTTGACAGGAATTCATGCTTGAAATGTTGAAATCCTGCCCCACAGAAAAGAAAAAAAAAATCAGCTTGATTCAAAACAGACTGGTGAGAAGACCTCTTATTTTAAACATTTTGATAGTTTCTTTCCCTGGAGCTTTCTTCAGGTAACCCCATGAGACATCTCTCCTCGAGTCAGAAACCATTGTGGTTAGCTGAAATTCACATTCTTAGAAATCCTCGGAGCTGTCCCAGAAAGTGGGACATGAGCACAGATTATGGGTTGATGTCACCAACTAAGGTGGGAAATAGAAGAAATGCACGTATTAAATATATAATCCTTCACTTTGTCATGCTCCCACACAGCCCTCAGGGACTCATCTCCCTGCGGGGCAGAGAAAGGCCTACCTTGTTAAGACCTCAGGGCCTCGTTTATCCAATTCCTCAATAAGGGTAATGCGGAGAGAACAGCGGCAACATTGCCACAGCAATAACGGGCTCATCTGGAAACTGTGTCATGTCTTCAAACACAGGATCTCATTCATCCTCCAAGAACTTTATAAATCCACTGAGGAAACTGAGACTCTCATAAGCTAAGTTGTTTCACCCAAAGTATCAATCATATTTATTTATTTGTTTGTTTATTCTTAATTTGCTGTAGGGAGCATGTGCTTTCTAAAGGCAGAAAAAAAGAAAGAAAGTGGGAAATCACCCCCTCCCCCCTGTGGGAACGCCCACGTTGCAATCCCTTCTCCTCTATTCTCCTCTCGGGATTTTGGCATGCATGTGCACGTGCCTGATGTGTTTTTCAAGCTGAAGGGTCCAGACTTTGAACTGCACAGGTGGTTGTGTGGAATCCAGCTGCCTTCCAGGCGCCCTCAGTACCACGCCACCGGCTAGCCTGGTGCCATTACGTCTTCATGCCCCTCCCTCCCCCAGTGATGACTTTCAAGCACTTTGTGGAGGAGCCTTGGTCACTCAACTGCCATTTTACTCCATTTTGTTGAGAAAATCTGACAATTTTTTAAGTTTGCTTATAGTTTTCTTTCATGAGTGACACACACACACACACACACACACACACACACAGTGCACCCCTAGCAGAGTTTCAATGCCGTGATCCAACCCAAGCCTCAGCCATCCCTGGATCATGGGCACATGTAGCTAGTGTACTCAGACAGGTCTCTGGACTTGAACTGGGAACTTTTCCATGAGGATTGCCTTGCAGAGCTGGTGTGGATTGCTGCACTACTCTCTTGTGCCCTGGCGTATTCTCTTACATCCTAATCGGAACTTTGATTTTAGCAGTGCTTCTTAACCTGGAGTTGCAGGGGCTGGTAGCTGGAAACATGTGGGGTGGTTTGAGGGCTGCTGTATGTTTAGGACCTCTCAGGTCAGAAATACTAATTGTCTTGTAACAAACGGCATGGTGGAGTCCAGCTCTGTGGCAGAGAGAGAATGCACTGCTCGAGGAAATCTGGACCCCACCTGATGAGTGTGGTTCGAATCCTCAGACTGCTCAGCCTGAAATGTGCTGGGCACGTGTGTGTGTCCAGTAGATCCAACCGGCTGGAGCGCTGGAGGAAGGAGTTTACAGCATGATCAGATTCTGTGGAGGATGCTTCTCTCTCATGGGTATGCATGTTCTCTCTCATATATGAATAAGAAAGCATTATACAAAGTTTTTTTTAATGAATCGTCTTAGCCAACTTCTAAGCACCAGCCTTGGAAACACTGCATACATCCCTGGTGTATTACTTCAGTGCTTCACTGACTCATGCTTTTCCATTCCTTTGTTCAAAAGACGTTCTTCTTCCATTCTCACTGTATGCCATACATTTTTCTGAATGCCAAGAGGGATGCAGAGGTGAGCAAAGTACAGTTCTTGAGCTTAAGAAACTTGCTGCTCAATACAGTAGGTAACGTGTGTTCATAACTCGAATAAAGAGTGACAGGAGAGGTAGTAAGAGAAGATGCTGAGGGAGTGGCAAGTGGATCAGTCCCAGTAAGACCCAAGCCTTCCGCACCAAGCAAAATACAGGATTAACTACCTGATAAAGAGCATTTTTAGACCCAGTGTTCTGAATTACAGTTCTCAAAGTATTCTGCATCTTTAGACATATTGGATCCTGGCAGTGATCTTACCTTCTAAGGTTACATGGCCTCTTGCAAGCTTTTGGGACCCCTTTACAATGTCAGGTTTGGGGGCTGGCCTCATAGCCCAGTGGGTTAGAGAGCCAGATCACACATGGTTGATTGCAAGGCTCAAGTCCTACTGCAGATGGACTTGAAAAACATACTAGGTGTATGTGCATGCATGGCCAAAATCTCAGCAGGAGGCAGAAATGGAGGAAAAGAGATTGCTGTGTTATCTCACCCCACCCTGGGCTGAGAGCTTTCATTTCCCACTCTCTGTCTTTCTGCAAGTATACATGCCCTCTAGAAGTTAAAAAAGAATCTCAGACTTGGAATGAAGAAGGAATTGGCATGCAAAACCTTCATTTGGGCTCCAGGTTGGCCATTCGTTGGTCCCAGGACAGTTTGCACATCCATCTCCTCCTCTTGGAGGGGGAGGATGGGCAGAGGCCAGGCTAAGGTGGTGTGAGAAGTAGAACTGGACGTTCTCCACTACCCACACTTGAATCAGTCCTGGAGCCTGAGTGAAAAACCAAAAGCCAGTTTCTAGTAGTGCAACTGACTCTGATTCAGCATGCTCAGCTCATCCCTTTTCTGTCTCTGAGCTCACTGGAGAGTGCTAATAGAGGCCATGGCACATAAAACACTATTAACAGGGGGTTGCTAAAATGTAAATCAAAGATGCGACACCTGCAGAAAAAGAAATGGTGACAATTATGCATTTACAAAGATCAGAGTATCTTTTTCAAAAGGTTTCAATAAATAAGAGAGTTTAATTTCCCAATTGTGAAGTATATTCTTAGTGCTTTTATTTGGGCTCCAGAGTAGGGATGAACACAGAGAAGAATCTGGAATAAATGAGGGACCTCAAAAAGTGTGTGAAAAAAATGGACTGAGTTTTATTTTGTGTGAAAATGTTTCATGCTGTGACATCCCATGGACATTTTTCTTCCCTTTTTTTTTCTCGTTTTTATTTTTTGTTAGAGGTCATATGCACTCACTGGCGTGAAGAGGCAGAAACATTTCTGCCTCACGTTTGAAGCACTCATTCAAGAATCTGTAAATGACAGAGAGGAGAAAGCATCCCCCCGCCCGTGGGGAATGGTGATGCCCAGTTCCTTCTCCGTCTCTCCCTCTCAGAATTTTGTGCACACATACACACATGCCCGGGGTGTTTCTCAAGCCACCAGGTTCAGGACTTAAACTGCACAATCAGCCATGTGGAATCTGACTGCCTTAACCATTAGGCCACGGAACCGACCCTCCAGGAACTTTCTGAATACCTCTTAGATTCAGTTTAATAGTATTGGGATAGTTTTATTTCTGAGGTGACTGAGACATCCCTGACTTTAATATGTTTCTTATCTTTTGTTTGTTTTATAAACAAATAATAATCAAGAGTAGAGAAAACAAAGAAAATCATATTGGATGTCTCCTCCCAAAACAACATTTATTTACTCATTTATCTATTTATTTTGGGGGAGGGGACTATTCTCTCCATTCTTTGTCCTAAATACTACAAAATCAATCACAGCGCTGGAAATCTGAAACACTCTGCCCTCTGCAAACAGTCACTGTGTATAGGGCATCAATTAAAATGTGACTCACCAAACTTATAGCTGATAATGGTTAGGTTAAGAAGAAAGTGAAGGGGCTAGTAAGTGGTGTGGTGGTTAAGGTACTGCACTCCCCACAGGGCCAATCACAGTTCAAGTCCTAGATCTGCTGGTTTGAAATCATACTGGATGCATGTGTGTGAGTGCCCAAACTCCCAGGAGGAGAATGGAGGAGAAAGGTGTGAGCAAGGCCCCCAAAGCATGGCCATGCTCCCTGGGGTATGTGGGGGAGTGTTTTCTCACTTTCCCTTTCAGTCTCTCTGTCTGTCTCCAGTGAACCACATGCCCTATAGAAGAACCTACAAAAAGAAAAAAAAAATAAGAGAAAACAAAGATGAATTCCCTTTTGTTTTTTACCCATGTGCATGGAATGTCGCTGGGCTTGGCCAAGCCGAGGAAGCGCAGTCTGGAGGCCCTCCCTATGGAGCCTAGCTCTCCGTGTCTAGGCAGACGTCAGTCCTCGTCAAAGTGTTCATGCCGTGGCCAGTACTGTGAGGGAGAAGGTGTAGGCTCTGAGGGGCCATTGAAGCAGAGACCTATCCCCACCTCCGGCTGGCACCTGAATTAGGACACCTTTGTCTCTTGTCTAGACTACTGCAATCTGCTGTGGCCTCCTGACTCCTCTCTTCACAGGCTTCCCCACCAAACACCACTTACTGCACTGCATTCAGTGACCTTTTTAGAAAACACACTCCCGGGCCAGCCCTGTGGTCTGATGATTGGGGGAATTTGATCCAGTAGGGCTCACCAAATGGTTCTAATACTGTTCCTCATAACTTGAAAATTCCACCATGCATAAGAGTACAGGTGTGCCCAAAATCCCTAAAAGAGAGAAAATGGAAGAGAAGGGAGTGTAGTGCGACCTTGGCCCATTATGGAGAGAAGGAGGGTACTTTGTCTCTTTCCC